>NW_025782721.1:0-34126 GCF_021130785.1 Homalodisca vitripennis
AAAGCGAGGCACTTGTGCATACTGTTCTTTTTCTCCTGTTAGATCAGTAGAGGTTATGAGAGCAAAGTGGATATCACACGAATAAACTAGTGTACATGTATAAGAGTGTTAACAGTTCACAGCCATTTCAACGTCCTATACACAATGTTACACTCAAACAAAATAGTATTTACAACATAAATCCTCATCCTAAATACATCAATATAGGAGACAATAAAAAATAGTTTGCTTGTAGTAGTAGGCGCATGTGTACGCATCCTCCATTATTAATATACATTGTTTAACGACTTTTATTTAAAAATGTATTAAGTATTACTGATAGTAAAGCATATATACTTCTCCTTTTTTAACTATGCGGTTAGTGGCATAATTAGGCTTATAAGTTAAAAAGTTATTTACTTGAAAATCACGTGTTTTGAAAATAAACCATTTTTTAAAATAGTAAAACAGGTAATTTTCTATATAAAACAACCATGATTCTTAAGGTAAAAATTGCAGTTTGAAAGATAAATTTAAAGAAACCGAAACAGAAGAGTCAAAGCGACTAGAGAAGATTGAGAAAACTGGCAGAAAAGTTAACAACACAGCTGTCAGATTCACAAAAACAACTGGACAAAGAAAATCGAATCCGAGTGTATCTGGAAATAATTTCTGAAAACCGTGAACAAGTTTGGTATTAGAAATTTCAGTACAAATATATAGGAAAAATATAACACGAGTCAAAACTGGCACAAATAGAGACAAACATGATTCTGATGAAAACTACGTTTCGTGACGAAAAATATTCCACCTGTACTTAATAGTACAATGATTTTCAGTAATATACAAACAAAATCTTATGATACAGAAAAAAATGATAACAGCTATCACAACTCACGTACAAAACAAAAGAATGGAAAGAGAATATTTAAGCGTTAACTGAGCAAAATAGTAAAACCTTAATACGTCCAATGGTAAAACAAAACTCACTGACACAAAGACCACAGGACCTCCCTCTGGACACAAAAATTTAGCTATTTTAGTGCGTCTTTAAGTTTTAAAATACAGTAAAAACCCTGGTTTAACCGAAAATCGGGTCCAACTAAAACGGTTCCATGAATGATAACGTGTATCTACATGACTGAGCAAAATAGTTTATATTTGATAGTAGAACACTGCGCCAACCTTCCGCAGTATAAAGGGTGCGTGTTTGACGCATCACTGTAGTGACTGGCTGGCCAAATAATGTGAAGGTTCCTCAGCCTCCCCTTGCCTCACCAACCACTACTGAGCTGGGCCACGCCATAGCGCCAGTGCTCGCAGCTTCGCCGCCGAACCCACGCTACTTCTATCAGTCATCTCCCCCGCTCCTATCACCATGGGTTATCAGAAAATGGTTTAAGGAAATGGCTGCCCCCCTTTATTTAGATTAATAAGGGTTATATTGCATAATGAATAATACAATTTGTGTGGTCCCTTAGATGTAAATGGCCATAAAGCAGTGTCTTATACATGAATAAGCAGGCATAGTTATGTGTATACACCAGATCCAGGTTAATATTTGTACTTGAATGCTGTTATCACATGGAGATTTAAGTTTTCCATTGAATGTATCTTCATGATCAGATTGCTTTTATAATATAATCCGCCTCAAAATTGTATATTTACTTCTATATTCGAGTGAACCTTATTATTTATAACTTTTTATTTATGCTTCGAACTTCATCAAACTTACTGTTCTGTTACCTGTTAGCTTCTTCTGAAATAGTTTTAATAGTCAGGTATTCAATTGTACACCTGTTGAGACAATGAGAATACCCATTAATCTAGATTGCACTATTTCTTGTAGTCTGGATGTCCTCTAATTGACAAATATTTCAGACGCTGCACGTTAAGAGGAAGGTGAACTGGACCTAACTCCTTACTTGCCATTTTTGACTCGGGGTGTAGCGATGTATCCCACGTATCATCACATGTAAAACGATACTCTTTAAAAAAACGCCTACACTTCTTACTGATTTAATCCAGAAGCCTTTCAGCGATCTTCGACCTGACCTGTTTTTGTTTGGTTTTCAGATCAACAACCTCGGAACCCGTCTAGCACTAGTTTTTTTTTTTTAAACGGGTTTGATCAGTGATTTTGGATTGAACACTTCGATAGCTGATAAGCACTTCTGATGAATGTTCTTCCACAATTAACTGGCGATCACGTTCAATAAGCTCTCGAACAACACGAATATTATCATCTGTAAGGCTTGTCCTTGTGTGACGATTATGGCTTTAGTTTTTCCACCCGTTCTCGCCCACTCTTTAATTCTATCGCTCACGTAAACATTCTGAGCCGGATATACTGTCCCTAGACTGCGCTCTCAAACGAGTTAAAGATTTCCCTCATGGATAAGATTCAAACCATAATGTAGGAGACTTTTCCAATATTTCTGAAGATGGTAAACACAAGTTTTGTTCTTAGCCTACTTCTTTTGTAAAAAAGGTGCCTGAACAAACTTTTTTTGAAAAATAATTATTTATTTATTATGTTTTAAAATTGTTGTGGGCAAATCTGTAATGTAAGTTAAAACACAGGTTGTAAAACTATTAAAATATAATTATTAAATGTACTACTTAAAAAAATCAAAGTTAACAAATCTACTAATTTATTATAACTTAATAAAAAAACTACAGATAAGTTTTCTTAACCATAAAAGTGCTGTTTACCGTACAGTATTTGTCCGGAAAGCAATCTCAGTCAGTCAGTTAACTTAAAAGGATTTTTTGGACTTCTAATTACACCATATGAATCCTCTTAGGGTGAAATTAGAGCTCTGTGCTTCCTCGGACGATAATCACAATATTACTTTTGCACATACTTCGATATTGTTGACATGTTTCGACGTATCACAATTTTGGTTATCATTGAGCACTTTTGTGATCTCTTCGTGCATGTTGAATTGTTTGTAAAATTATAGTTTCCAGAATGTCAATCATCGGTCTGTGTTCAACAGTTCTTCTACACACGTCATATTGTCGTTTTCATCATGGCTTCTTCTTCAACGTCTTCCCAATTTGAAAAAAAAAAATGTTTGTGCTACTGGCCGATTTGATAGTGTATCTTCTTAATTATTGTTGTGTTGATCATCAAAACAATTTCCGTCATGAATTTGTAGTTTACGTCAAATTGGATTGCCACCTTCTATTGTTTTATGGATTCTGACTTGGTACATGATTATAACACGACTTTCAACAGGGTCATAAATGACTTTGTGACGGCAATGTGTGCCCTTGTCCTCTAGCTGGCATGAGAAGGCTGAGCTAGGATTTCCCGCTAACTGTCATTACAAACTTATCCTTGAATACTTAAATACAGTCGGTCACATAAAAAATATACAATTAACAGACATTACTTTCCAAAAATACTCTGTATAGCATATGGTTTATTTTAGGTAAGCACAACTAATAGAATTGAAAAAGAACATTATGTTTAACAAATTTGTACGTAACAAAATAAATTGAATTGTGTTAATAATTTCTACAAAGTTATATATTATTTCCTATCCTAATTGCTAATGACTAAGTGTAGGGGTGGTTTTGGAAAATTTTCAAATGTAAAGGTATGTTGATTTTATACATCATTTTAAAGGTATTTCTTCACTGATTATTTTGATGCAAAAAGTTTGAACCTATCTTGCCGCATATGTATGATGAGACGGCTTATCGAAAAATAATCATCAAATGCTACCCTAACCCCTAAATGTACACATTTTAAAAATACATAGAATTTTGAAATACTTAACAGCCCCAATATAAAAAAATCAAATACCAATCTAGGTTGTGTTGTACATAATTAGAAAGGTCTTTAAAAAATTAACAATTTCTACATTTAAAGTTTGTCTCTCTCGCCAATGGTTTCAAAAGCTTGTAGTACAAAGATAGATTTTTTAATAATTTTAACTATATTATAGTGTTTCAAAATTAAATATTATACTCTAAAAACCTGTATCCTTGAAAACACTGAAGTTTTAATTATTTGTAATGTTTAAAACTAAAATTGCACCGCTAAAGATCTCCAAATGTTATTCATTTATTGCTACATTTTTAATTTTTTTATCAAGTAAGTTTATTTGTCCTTTTTCATTCCTACAATTGTTATTTTGATGAAGATTGAATAACTTTATAGCTACGTTTTTACAACGCTACTAGGAAATTTTCTGAATAGTCATTGTTTGATGTAGTTAAAGACGATCGTTCTGTAATTGAACATAAAGATTATAAATTTTGCTTTTTATTTGTCTGTTGGGATCATTGTATGCTAATCGTATGTTACATATTGTGAAATATGTTTTTAGCTGCTTCCAGAGTACGAAATACAAACAATGAAACTAGTACAAGCCATCTGTTACTTCCCGTCCCAAAATAACGATGTTCCAAATGAAATGGGTAAGAATTTTTTTTAGACACTTATTTGTATTAATATATAGGGTCAAATCCTAATGGTGATAGGTTTAGTTTGAAATTTATTTATTGAATTAGATCAGACTCGATTAAAAAACCTGTTTAACGAAGGTTGTGTAATTACATGTTCTTGAGGTGGTTCGTTTTCGCTTTAGCTTTTTACATTGCGTCTTGCAACTTAGGTACATGAGAGACTCACGATGTTGCATGCGATGTCGCATGTACTCCCCAAGACTGGCAAAAGACATTTTGCTACTGCTCCTTTCTAGCACTCTTATAATTCAGTGTTTTATTTAATTTTCGTTAATTTCTTTTATCGATAAAATTACCGTTCATACGTGAAATAATTATGACCGCAGCACGTGCATGTGGTCAGAACTGTATTGGCTTATCGTTTTAGATTGGAAGGATATTCCTCTCTCTTTTTCATAGTGTTATTTATAAATATCTATATGTTAAAGACGAGGAATGTAATTCTAGTCTGATAAATTTAAACTTGGCCTTCTGATGTGAACTAAATTCTTTAGTTAATACTTAGTCAATAACAATATTTAATTAATAAACTATTTCTCTTCATTATTCATACAGGATTGTATATGCAATGCTAAAACTAGGATCAATATAAAGTTTTGGTACTAAATTTTATTTCGAATCTAATCTCGTTAGTATCTACAGATTCCTAATAAAATGGCTACAGTTTGTGTATGAATTGCGTTATATTCTTATTTCTTAGTAACAGTTATACTAATAACAGGTATAATAATAAAATTCAAAATTGAGACTACAGGACCACAGTTTTTGAATACGAATTGATTTATTTTATTGGCCCCTTACAGATATTGTTACTGGTAAAAACGGTTATTGATTATCTGCTATTTATTGTGTTTGAGAAAAAAGACATGTTTATATAATATGATTAATATTCGTGGCTTGCACATAATTAAAAGTAAATTTTATTTTTAAATTACCGACTAAATGAGCAATATTTAATGTGCTTAAATAAACTATTTAAAATTAGCCAATTGCAATAAATGTAATATTACAGTGTAATGTTAAAAACCAGAATTCTCAGTTATTATTCTGGAGTTATAAAATTCATTAGGCACAGATATGAGAAGTGCAAGTTTCCTCTTTTCCGAGAGGATAATTTATAACACAAAACATCATGTGCTAACACAGCAACCATGTGTTGAGGCATATGCGGCATAGTAAGCACTGTTTTACATTTGCATGATAAGTGAAACTTTGCTATATTCCGGGAGTAGTAAAAATAATAAATTATCTAACCATAGCAACTATGTGCTGTTGGCACACGAGCCAAAGCAAGCACTGTTTACACTAAACTGATAAGGGCTATTGAGCTATATTCAGAGAGTTTAGTACATACCATAGATTATCAAACACTGCAACCTTGTGCTAAGGCATACAGGAAAAAAGCAAACATTGCACAAAATTTCATGAGATTCTGATTGAAAATAGTTTAAAACTAATTTTGAAGACCAGTTCGTATTAAAGGTTAACACTTTTGTAAACCGGAGTGGCAAACGTGGTTTGCTTTGTTTCATTGTTATACCTTGTAATAATGCATTTAACGTCGTTATTGTTTTTTATAATCCATGGCCTAATAAAGTTGACCTGCATGAGGAGTGTACAGTATTGAGTATTGGCATTTTGATGAGACAGGTGTAAATCAACGACTCTCTATGCGAGCTACATTACTTGTTAAAAAAATGAATGAATTAAATATTTTTACATTTGCAAATGCAAATGTTTTTTATACATCAAACATGATATACAATGTTTATAAGTTACAACAGTGAGTAAGTAGCAACAAAAATAGATTTGATGGTCCATAGTTTTTCAAAATAGTATATACTCTAAAATCATTAACTTGGAAAATGCTGTAGATGGAGCTTATATTGGTCACTGTTAAATTACATTAAAAACATAAAACCAATATTTAATACATTTTATTGTTTTGTGAGGCCTTTCGATATCCAAGATATCCTTCTTCAGACACATCATAAAAGTAAATACAAAAAAAGTAAATTTGATTATTAATAATAGTTAACATATGTGATTTAATATTAATTTGTCCTGTGTGGCGTAGTGTGTAAATATAATTAAATTATTACTGGTATTATACTATATAAATTTTGAAAATTGTTAAATTTTTTGTAATCATCGTTAAGTAAGTAATATTGAATTTTGAATTGGTCCATCTTCTTGATTTAATAGATTCATCTGTATTTGTTTGATTTATGTAAATATGACTCCCATGCATTTAAATATTTTGGAGTGTTAACAGGTTTTTAATAGTTTTAAAAGTTTTTCTGTGATATAGTGTGTCCAGTATTGATGCAGTGGTGTGCGACGGCAGATTTTTCTTTTCTGTTGAATTTAATGTGGGAGCAATGTTCTTTATATCGTGTATGAATTTTTCTTCTTGTTTGTCCAATGTATTTTTTGTTGCAGTCCATCACATTTAATTTGGTATATACCAGATTTATTAATAATTTCTTCTTCATCTTTTTCGATTTTTCAATTTATTCTTCAATTGACTTTGTTTGTTTTATATGTGGACATTTTTATTTGTATGTTTTTTAAAATATTTACATTGTACATATTTACACACTACGCCCACACAGGACAAATTAATATTAAATCACATATGTTAACTATTATTAATAATCAAATTTACTTTTTGTATTTACTTTTGTGATGTGTCTGAAGAAGATATCTTGGATATCGAAAGGCCTCACAAAACAATAAAATGTATTAAATATTTGTTAATGGCCTCTCTGTGCGAGTTTATATTACGTGTTAAAAAATATTAAATTAATTAAATACTTTTCCAATTAATAATGAAAAGGTTTTTTGTACATAAAATATGATATACAATGTTAATAAATTACATCAGTACCTATATCAGTAGCGAAATATAGATTTGATCATCTATTGTGTTTTCAAAATAGCATATTATACTCTAAAACTTATTCCCTGGAAAACACTGAATTTATAATTATTTTTAAATGTTAGAACTTGTACTTACGTTTCTACAAGCAACTAGGACAAATTTCTAAGTAATAACTGTTTCATGTAGTTAAAAACAACCTTTCTGTAATTTAACATGAAGATTATGAATGTTGGTATTTTATATGTCTGTTAGGAACATTAAATATTACGTGCTTGTTAAATATTGTGAATTTCTTTCAGCTGTATCCAGAGTACGAAATACAAACAATGAAACTAGTACATCACGTGTTACTTTCAAAAATAACTATGCTCCATATGAGATGTTAGGTAAGAATGTTTTTCACACTTGTTTGTATTAATATATAGAATTAAATTTTAATGGTGATACGGTACATGGAAATGTATTTATTATATAAATACAGGCTCGATTTAACCAGTTTAAAGAAGATTGTATTCTTGAGAGGGTACGCATTTTTACATGCGTCTTTCTACATACGCTTAGGTACATGAGAGACCTCACAATGTTGCATGCACTCTCTCATGTACTCCCCAAGATTGGCAAGGGACATTTTGCTACCGTTCCTTTCTAGCACTCTTGTCTTTTAGTATTTTAACTTAATTATTGTTAATCGTTTATTTTTTTTTTACGATTATGTGACCGTTCATACGCACATCAATATCTCATACCGTTTGGAATATATCACGGTGCTTTTAGCATTTTTAGTTTACAACCCTGTATACAGCTTTAGAAATACAGATTAAACTCGATGGATTAAAAAGCTAATAAATATTCCTGTGGAAATATTGTGTTAGTTATATGCATTTAGGTTATGTGATACGCATTAAGGTACAGTTTTTAAAAAGGTACTATTTCTCTTTTTCATTTACGATAAGTATTATAAGACAACTTCATTTAGGCACTATGCATTACACTATACAATAAAGATCGTAAAATACACAATACATTTTAGAAACCTAACTCTAAATTTTAATAAACTTTAAATTTATTGTTCGGTTTTTTATAACAATCAATGATTGTCTTTGAACAAAATCTACGACAATAAATGTTATTCCTCTTATTCAATAATGATGTTTTATTCTTCTTTCGTTTTATCTCATCATATAATGCAATGGATCACAATATGGTCAAAGTTTTTTTTTGCGAGAGTGTGGTTAATATTTAAATTTTTAAAATCTAATGGCAAATCCCATAACTATATATTAACATCAAAGATGGAATATTTCAATATTCAAGCAAGCGCTAATTTAATCATTTTTTCAAGTGTATAGTATGATTTAACACTAACGTGTTTTAATGGTGATGAAGTTAGTTAAAAACACGAGTAACAAATAAAAATAACTTTTTTATTTGCTGTGGTTTAGTTTCAAAGTATTATTATACACTCAAACGTACTATAGACGTACTTTTTGTATGGATATTACCAAATTACCCTAGTTCTAAAAATAATATTTTGCTTGCGTTCATAATTTAGGTACTTAATGTAGCTTATCGCCTCTGCTGCACTTGATATTGGAACGATATTATTTCTTCTTTTAGAATGTTCTTTGTATTATTGATATGATTATGAAGAGATATGCAATTCATGTCTGATTAAATGTAAACCAGGTCTTCTGATACTAACTAAATTCTTTAGTTTAATATTAAGTATTTAGTCAATATCAATATTTATTAGTACTAAACTATTTCTCCTTATTATTTATACAGGAATGTATATAAAATTGTAAATTTGGGATCAACATCAAGTAGTGGTATTAATTTTTTTTAGAATGTAATCTCGTTAGTATCTACGGATCCATAATAATATTTTATTACGTCTTCGTACGAGGTGGGATGTATTCTTATTTCTTAGTAACAATTAACACAGGTATAATAATAAAAATTCCGGAATCGAGAATACATACCATAGTTTTAGAATTGGAATTGATTTTTTATTTTAAGCCCTTTACAGCAGTTGTTGCTGGTAAAACCGTTATTGAGTTATCTGCTATTTAGTGTGTTGAGACAAGTTCTCTTTTAAAAATGAGTTAAAAAATTGACATTTAAAGCTAAACATGTTTATACAATTTTGATTAATACTTGTGTCTTGCCATATAATTAAAATTAAATTATATTTTTAATTACATATAATTGGACTAAATACGCTATATATATAATATGCTTAAATGATGAATAAATATTACTACAGATTAAATCTCTGCTCAACTCGTAGTTTTTCTTCAATCTCCTTTGAAGTATTAAAATATGTTTTCTTTAAAATTTCAGATTAAAATTGAAATAATTATGCCTAAAAACTACCATGGACCGAAATTCGTTTTCTTCAAGTAAGTATTAGTATTATTTAAACGTTAAGAATTGTTTAGGTTTATAAAATGATTAAGACTGAAGTATTTCACTATGATGGAAAAATATGGCAGTACATAGTATATAAAATATTTGAAATTAGCCAATGGCAATAAATATCATATTACCAAGTATAATGTTAAAAACCAGAAATTTCAGTTATGATTAGGGAGTTATCAAATACATTCGGTACATGTATGAGAAGTGCTAGTTTCCCCTTTTTTGAGACGATAGTACATAACATAAAACATCTAACAACAGCAACCATTTGCCGAAGGCATAAAGCGGCATATTAAGCACTGTTTACATTTGCATGATAAGTGAAACTTTGCTATATTCCGAGAGTAGTAAAAATAATAAATTATCTAACGTAGCAACTATGTGCTGTGGCACACGAGCCAAAGCAAGCACTGTTTACACTAAACTGAGAAGTTCAATTCTGCTCTATTCCGAGAGGAATAATGAATATCATACCGGATCTAACCCTTCTACCATGTGCAGAGGCATGTGAGGCAAAGTAAGCACTGTTTACACTAAACTGAGAAGTTAAATTCTGCTCTATTCTGAGAGGATTAATGAATATCATAACCGATCTAACCCTTCTACCACGTGCAGAGGCATGCGTTGGGCAAAGCAAGCACTGTTTACACTAAACTGAGAAGTTAAATTCTGCTCTATTCCGAGAGGATAATGAATATCATACCGGATCTAAACCCTTCTACCCATGTGCCCCATGTGGCAGAGGCATGTGAGGCAAAGCAAGCACTGTTTACACTAAACTGAGAAGTTCAATTCTGCTCTTATTCCGAGAGGATAATAAATATCATACCGGAATCTAACCCTTCTACCATGTGCAAAGGCATAGGAGGCAAAGCAAGCACTGTTTACACTAAACTGAGAAGTTCAATTCTGCTCTATTCCGAGAGGATATTAAATATCATAACCTAATCTAACACTTCTAACCATGTGCAAAGGCATAGGAGGCAAAGCAAGCACTGTTTACACTAAACTGAGAAGGGCAACTGTACTATATTCCGATAGTGGATAGAGGATAGTGAATACCATACATTATCAAACACTGCAACCTTTTGCTAAGACATACGAGAAAAAGCAAATACTTTTGACAATTTCATGAGATTCAGATTGAATATAGTGTGAAAAACTGTGCTTGAAAACCAGTTCGTATTAAAGGTTAACATTAACCATTTTGCAAACAGGAGTGGCAAATGTGGTTGGATTTTGCTTAATTTTGTTAACTTGCAATAATGTATTTAACTTCATGATTGATTTTGCCGTATCATGGCCTAATGAAGTTGACAATGTAATGGTTAGTGTTGCGTACATTTGAATTTTGATGAAACAGGTGCAAATCAACTTATATCTGTGCAAGTTATATTACGTGTTTATAAAAATATGAATTAATTAAATATTTTTACATTTTTACAATGCAAATGTTTTAAAACATCAAATGTGATATACAATGGTTTATAAATTACAGCAGTGCGTAAAAGTAGCAACAAAATATATTTTGATAGTCCATAGTTTTTCAAAATAGCATATTATACTCTAAAACCTACACCATGGATAACACTGAAATTTTTATTATTTTAAATGCTTTGAACTCCCAACTGCACCCGCTTACTGATCTCCAAATTCTAAACATTTATTTGCAACATTTTCAGTTTTTTTATTAAGTAAGTTATTTGTCCGCTTTTCTTTCTACAATTAGCCCTTTGATGAATATTGCATGATTTTATACCTACGTTTTTACATGCATCAAGGATAAAACTTCTAATTATCATTGTTTCATGTAGTTACAGAACAACCATTTACTTGTTTTTTTTTGGGATCATTGAATATTAATCGCTTGTTGTAGAATGTAAAATTTGTTTTCAGCTTTATCCAGAGTAATAAATACAACCAATGAAACTAGTAGATCAAGTGTTCCTTTCAAAGATAATTATATTGCACATAAATGTCAGGTAAGAAGTTTTGTTAAACACCTATTTATATTAGTATATAGACTTAAATTTTAATTGTGATAGGGTACATGGAAATGTATTTATTACATAAGGATAGGTTTTAATTTAAAACCAGGTTAATTAAGGTTGTGTAATGACCTGTTCTTGAGGAGGTTCGCATTTCTTTATGCGTAACTTACGCTTAGCTATATGAGAGGACTTACGATGTTGCATGCAATCTCGCATGTACTCCCCAAGACTGGGGAACATTTTGCTATAGTTTCTTTATAGTACTCAATTAAACTAACAGTTGGCTGTTACGGTGAATTAACAAAACTTGCTTAGTATCATATATTGTTAAAAGTACTGAGTAAACTTCAAAAGTCTGCATGGATAATTGGATCATAGTGGCTAGGCATACAGAGCAGTCTGTAAATCAGTTATTGCCAGATGCAAGACATAGAGATCGGGCTTATTGCCCTTGCATGTATAGAGCTTGCAAAGTTGCATAGAAATCGAATGTTTAGTATAATTTATGGAATTATATGTAAATATATAATATATAAATATAACTAGATATATATATATATATATTATATATATATATATATATACAGGGTGATTCAAAACTAAACGGCAATCTCTCGAGAGCTTATTCTATAGCTAAAAAACAAGTAAAAAAGTTCATATAACCATATGCCCGGAAACGCTTCGTTAGCGAGTTACGCCTAGCGAAAGATTTTCGCCCGGATTTCAGAACCCTTGGTGAAGTCAGGCCGTATAAAAATGGTAAAGGTAGTTACAAAGATACAAATTACGATTGTTTTTTTATGTTTTTATATCTGAAAAATTTATTAAAATTCGTCCCAGAGTTTGTAAATGCAATACTTTCAGAGATATCTTACGTATTAAAACACAAGAAATTGGTGCAAAGAAATAACACATTTTTGTGTTTAACGTAAGATTACTTCACATAAATGTTAAATAAAGGTCATTTTCTTTCTTAAACAGATTTTGTAGAACATTTTAATTCTGAAAAGATTCATGTGAATTACTTAGGAAGGAAAATTTAATAATACGGTATTGAAATTTAGCTTTATTTAAAAATAAAACAGACTCACAAGAATGCATATTCTTATCTGCATAAAATATTAAACTAATGTGTAGGTTGTGAGTAACAGCTGATCATTTATTCAACACTTTTTATCGTCATATTTTCTTTGCAAAGGTTGGCAATATCAGCTGATCAACAATTAAGTTCATGAAGTAATATATTTTGAATAACCTTTATGGAGGGTTTTTGTATTGTGGCGTGTGAAGATTGTATTTTGTGAGGAACCTGTGATTATTTGGGAAATATTTTATACAAGTGTATAATATATTTTATTAAATATTTATTTTTAAAATATTTTATTAAAATATTTTTATAAAAGTGTATGTAATTATCTTAGTAAATAATGTCAGATAATGTAAATGGTATGTATTTGTTTGAAGAGTATACGGACATGATACTGATTTACGGAAAAGTTAACAAGAATGGTTTAGCTGCAGTTCAGGAATATCGTGATACTTTTCCACATCGAAGAACACCTGATCGCCAAAACATTTGAAGCTGTGGAGAGACGACTTTAGAGAAACTGGTAGCTTTAAACCGAAGCGAATAGATACTGGTCGTCAACGTAGCGCAAGGAACTATAATAATGAACAAGCAATAATAAATGCTGTAGAATTAGAATTATCACCAACCACAAGCACCAGACGACTTATCACGTGAGTTAAATATTTTCCAGTCAAGCGTATGGCGGACACTTCATGAAGCACAGTTGTACCCATTCCATATAACACGTGTTTCAAGACTTATTACCGCAAGATCTTTATAAACGGAAGATGTTCTGCCGCTGGTTAAGAAGAAATTGTTTACGACATCAGTATTTTCTTCGGCGTATTCTCGTTACTGATGAATCCTGTTTTACTAGAAATGGAATTGTAAATTTTCGTAATACCCATACTTGGGCCGTACGACAACCCACATGAAAACTGCGACGAGGCATTTTCAACATACATTTTCAGTCAATGTATGGGCTTGGTGTTCTGGGTGATAATTTGATTGGTCCATTTTTCCTCCCTAATCGACTTAATGGAGTAGCGTACTTAAATTTTTTAAGAACAAACATGCCTACCCTCTTGGAAGATATTCCTGTTCAAAACAGAAATAAATGCATGGTTTATGCACGACGGAGCACCTCCACATTTTTTCTAATGATGTGAAAAAACTATTTTAAAATGATACATACGGTAGACAATGGATTGGTCGAAATGGACCAGTAAAATGGCCCACCACGTTCTCCTGACCTCACGCCAGCAGACTTATTTCTTATGGGGTTGGATGAAGTCAATTGTTTATTCAAAACGGATTAACACCATAGAGGAGTTACGTAATCGCATTACAGAGGCGGCAGAAACTATCAAGAATGCTCCAAACGTTATGAAAAACGCGCTAGAAAAGAGTGGATTCGTCGTGCGGAAAACGTGCATTGCTAACAACGGAGGACACTTTGAGCAACTATTATAGGTGATTATTACAGTTTTATAAAGGTAAATACATTTTATGTTAATGTTCAGTCTAGAATAAATGATCAGCTGTTACTCACACAAACTAAACATTAGTTAATATTTTATGCAGATACAAAATATGCATTTTTGTGCGTTCTGTTTTATTTTTAAATAAAGCTAAATTTCAATACCTATTATTAAATTTTTTTTCCTAAGTAATCCATTCACATGAATCTTTTCAGAATTTAAATGTTCTACAAATCTGTTTTAAGAAAGAAATGACCTTTATTTAACATTTATGGAAGTTAATCTTACGTTAAACACAAAAATGTGTTATTTCTTTGCACCAATTTCTTGTGTTTTACGTAAGATATCTCTGAAATGTATTGCATTTACAAACTCTGGGACGAATTTTAATAAATTTTTCAGATATAAAAACATAAAAAACAATCGTATTTGTATCTTTGTAACTACCTTTACCATTTTTATACGGCCTGACTTCACTTCACCAAGGGTTCTGAAATCCGGGCGAAATCTTTCGCTAGGCGTAACTCGCTAACGAAGCGTTTTTCCGGGCATATGGTTTATATGAACTTTTTTACTTGTTTTTAGCTATAGAATAAGCTCCCGAGAGATTGCCGTTTAGTTTTGAATCACCCTGTATTTGTAGCTGGTATTTACAGTCTATTTGTTAATTATATGTATGATCATTGTTTTTTGTTATTTGCTATTGTTTATAAATGTAATTTAGTTATCATGATGTATCATTATTTGTTATAAGTCTAATTTCTAGCCATGGTAAAGTGAGTCACATGATTGTACTAGCAATAATATGTTTTGTGCCTTATTACCCAATTGTTATTTTGTTTTACTAGTAAACCTATCGTCATTTTTTTTACATATCCTAGTATTATAATTCTGTAGTTGTTTTATTGAGTGTAATATGTTACTGATCTGTGTATGTAGGCCTATATATATATATATATATATATATATATATATATATATATATATATATGTAACTTGTTGTGGTTCGATTTCCATTGACATTAAATTAGACTATTACCGTTTGTACAAATTTAATGAAAGTTATAAGTTTTTTATCAGGTATTTGGAATCCCGATCATGTTTTAGTTTGGTTATTTAAACATGTGTGTGACAGAAAAAGTCACATACAAAATAATTTAATCATACAAAGTAAGAAATCTATCCTCACCTGGCAGATGAGAGATTAGTGTTTGGATCTGGCGGATCAAGTAATTTTTAAAGTGCAAACTTTTTTAAAACTAAGTTAAATAAACTATTGCCGTTCATAAACATTGTATGAATGTTGTTTTGACAGGTATTTGGAATTGCTATCATATGTTAGTTTGGCTGTTTAAATACGTATGTGTTTGTTATAAAAACACCCAAATACAAAATAATTAAAATTAATAAAGAGCTCAGTGGTGAAGTAAGTCAGTGATCCAGGTTCGAGTCCGGCGGTATACCTATTAATTATTTTTATTGTAATGGTGAAAGGGATGAATTCCCTAACCCATTATCTTTTACACATGTAATATTATTAAAATATATTATGTATTACTAGTACAAACTTATATAACAAGAGATTGTCCTCAATATTTTTTGAGATTAGTTCAGAATATAATTAATGTTAGGTTGATGATTTGTAAATAGGCAGTAGAGTTTTGAATATCATTCTAGAAAGATCAAAACTGCTCTGGTCTTTGAGTTTTTTATTTTGTTGTATTTAGTCTTCTTGATGTATGTGTTGTAAGTTTCAGGTGTGGACGATAGATATCTTGAGACCTTAGAGAAGAAAAGGAACACAAATGAGCTAGTAATTTTCAAGAAACGAACAGAAAGCTATCAGCACTATAAGAACACTCGGCTTCAGTTATCATTGAAATTTTAAATATTGAATAGTCAATATATGGTGCGTGGGAAAAACAACTCAATGTGCCGGTCTGGATGCGGTTTCTACGATAATCCTGCCACTAACGGACTATGTTCACTTTGTTACAAGGAAGTGCTCCACAGGAAGCAAGAAACTACCCAAGCACTACCTCCGCCACCAGTACATTCTCCACTCCCCAAGCAAACCCTGATGGAGATGCACACAAACCGTGTCCCACAAACCCTGTCATCGGTCCAACGTCGGCTCATGCTCACTCACTTGGCAATAACAAGGATGTAAGTACTTTCATATATTTAGCTCATAATAAGTTTAAACAATTTGCCTGACCTGACTGAGTTTCGACTTCCATACAGTTGATTGAAGATAGTTCACCACATCAGAAATAAAATATTTTGAAATTTTTAATAATGTTAAATGTTCTGACATTTCATTTCATGATTTTATTTCCCAGAAAAATGCAGAACATCATTGACAAGTCATAAATACAACTCATTATTATTATAACGTCAAAAATCTTAAAACTAACAATAATGAAGCCTATACAGGACAACAGTGATCGCAACAGAATATAAAAACTCAATAATCATTTAAAAATCCATAATTTTAACTTTAAAAAAAATTCATTTAAGCTATAAAATGTTTTCTCCAACAGCCATGAATAAAACTTGTTTTTAAATCTGTCAAAGGGATATAAGATAATTAGGCTTTCAACAAAAACTACAAAAAAATTTCTGATAACGGTTTTTTTAATTAATAGACATTATCCAATTTCCGGATTTCTTTATTACGTGTGTTATAAGCTATGAATTTAATTTTAAAATTTAAGTAAATTTGGATTTTTTATGTAAATAGGATAACTAAATCATAATATATATATATTATATATATATATATATATATATATATATATATATAATATAGAGGATATGGTGGCATTGAAAAAATATATTTTATTTACAAACAACTATACTTTTTAAAACAGTAAAAAACAGTATTTTTGGTTTTGTAAAATTATTTATTGTCATATTCTAGAGAAATAAAAACCATTTCAACCAGAAAATTAGAACATATCCTATTAAAAAACCTACAATTATTACAGTCCACAACCACTCGAACTGTAATCCATCCACAGTGACAACACTGATAACAGCACTTAACAAATGAATTGTAAGCTCTTTTACAAATTTCTGTGGTTTTCCGGAGAAGTTTCCTCTTCAATTGATTGTTTTTAATTCCTCATCATTATTGAGGCTACTAGTAAACTTGTTCCTTTAAGTAAACCCATAGAAATAAATCACACAGTTAAAATCTGAGGATCTGATGGCCAATCTAAAAAATCACTTCCACGACTATGTTGTCCATTTAGTAATCGCTTGACAGGATTTGCGAAATGAGAAGGAGCACCATCTTTTTGGAAGATTGCTTGATCCATTTCTGGAAATGTCAAATGAGCCAAGCAAGACTCGTTTATTTAAAACCTGTTCATACCTATTCCCAGTTATTGTACTGGCTGAAATGTCACAAGATAGCACCCCATTACAACTGAAAGCGGCCCAATCAGTCATTCCTTTTGATTTGAGTAAAGTCTGTTCAAGAATGTGTAGATTACCAATGTTTTAATAATTACAATTATGCCTATTTACAGGACCATTGCGGTAGACAGTGGACTTGTCTGAAAAAGCAATTTGAGTAATGCCAATTAGGATCTAGCTCATGAAACTCAATTCCACTCTCCCGTCCAAATCATCTTCAAGAAGATTCTGGAATAGGTGGCTTTTCTAAAATTTTTATCTTGTTTTCTTAATTATTCTCTATACTGAAGACTATGGAAATCCATTTTCAAGTTCAACCTTCCTTAGTGATTTTGTTTTGTACCTGGAGAGCGGAGCATTGATGTGCACATACTAGTACTTCTATTTTTCTTCATTTGATTCCTCTAGAGTACGTTTTTACGAAACTTCCAGTTTCTAACAAAAGAATTTTCCAATATTGTTATTGTTGGATTACTAAGTGGTTCAACTCCTGGGTAAGCAACCTGAAACTGTCTAATTACTTCTGTAATGTTGCCAAAAACCAAAAGCCCATGCACAACACTTAACTTTTTTGTTTAACATTAAAAGCCATTTCTCAAACTTTAATACCAGTAAAACTGTAATGGAGGGGTCTAGGTTATGTTTTTATAGTATAAGCAATATTCCTTCAATCAAACAGCTGTTCTTTAAAATTGCCAAAGTAGTAATCTAGTCAGGTATTTCAAGAAATGAATTTTTTACAGGAGGCAAAATAGTAACATTTTCAATATTGTAACCATTTTGTTTCTATAATTGTTAGGCAGCTTTAGATTTTACAGAAATATTTTTAAAACCCACTTTATTAATTGTGTAGAGTTTAATAATGTTCGGTGCATAAACGGGCAAGTAATATAAAATCAAATGTTTCAAAAACTCTTCATGGGACACTCTGTATATACAAGTTTTTATTGGAAATAAGTTGCACCCCCTCTTAACTTTTTGGTTATTTTAGAAATATTAAATCTATTTGTAAGAATTCTTACTAGCTACAAAGGGCTACACTAATAGTGATAGCTTTCAAACTTTTTGACCTTTAGTGGACTGAGGGGTGGACTCAAATTTTCAAATAGTAACTTATAGTCTTGTAAACGTATAATTTTAAAGTTCTTGGTTATTCATTAAAAAAAATATACACTTACAGAATTGCAACTGCACCATTCTACAAGGAAATGGCAGCCACAAACGTATAGGTTTGAACAGTAAGTTGCACCCCTCCCTTAACTTGTTTTATTATTTTAGTTATGTCAAATCTGTTTACAGCACTCTTACTAGTTACAAATTGGTTACACTAGTAATGAAAAGGGTGTAACTAAACATTTTCAAATAGCACTTATAATCTTGTAACATACCATTATTTAAAGGTCTTGGTTAGTTCAATAAAAAAATGCGCTTAAAGAATTGAAATAGGTCCACTCTAAATGAAATGGCAGCCCCAAACGTGTAATGTTGAAAAGTAATTTGCATCAGTTGTAGCCTATATCTTGATGCAATCTTTCAGAATATAAAGGGAAATGCTACAAGTAAAAGAACAATTGTTTAACCACAGAGGACGATTGAAAAAGATACATTTTCAAACTCATTTATTACATTTTACCGTTTACTTTTAAAACTTATCAAAATAAAAATAAAACTGTTAAGAATAAATGAATACAGAATATTTTTAGTACATACTAAATTAATTAAGAGATGATCACTTTCATAACTCAAATTAAGTGTTCAAAATTTTCAGTTACACCCCTCCCCTCTTTCCCCTGAGGGTCAAAAATTTGAAAACTATCATTTTTAGTGAAGCCCTTTGTAATATACTAATATTTTAATGTTTTGTAGAAAGATTTTATATTTCTAAAATAAGAGCAGTTTTCGTACAGTACTAATCCATATTTTAAAAATGGATTGTAAGAAGGCAAAATATGGAGCTGTAATATAATTTACTGGTATTTTATCGTTCAGTCTACTCAAGAGATACATAACTCGTGACAGTTTTTTATTTAGTAAGTTGTACCGTTTTACTGCCACATGAGGGGTTGTTACCTTTGAAATTTAAAATAAACTTTTGTGAGGTTTTAAAAATAAAAGTAAATCTTCTGAAATAAATAAAGTTTTAAACTAAAATAAAAACTTCTTCTTAAAAATAATAACTGGAATTAAAATTTAAATAAAAACTTTCTTGATGACTTTTAAATTCAAACTTGTAATAATATTATTCACTCCCAAAAATGTACAAAGTTCTTACAGCTTGTCTTTTATTCAATTTTCAAAATTCAAACATTAACACTCTAATCCGATCTGGCAATTCTTCACTTTAATTTATCTTCAAAATTCAATTTTTATTTTGTTACTAATTTTCTTTATACTTTACTTTAAAAAATTATTCTTCAGTGTTACAACACTTAAAAATTCTTCAGTGTTACACACTTAAAAATTCTTCAGTGTTAGAGATTTAATAAATCAAAATCTTCTGCAGTGTTAGAGATTTAATAAATCAAAAAATATTGCTGGAAGCATCTGTAACAACCACAAAACTCTTTTAGTAGTTTTTACATAAAATGTTATATACATGTGCTCACTACACCAACAAGTTTTATATTGCACAGATCAAAAGGTAAGTTCCTAAATTCCCATTAAATTTAATTTTTACAATATTTATTTCCCAAAATTATTCCAAAATAAACTAATAATGTAATATTGACTGGACTCCAGTTAAAAGGTTCACATACCCGCAGGTTCGATGACGATTAGCAAAAAGATTTACTCTAAGCAACTATTTAATCTACTCGTTACAATCACTTCCGATTAACTGAGACGGAGGTACCTCACCTACCTCCTCAATTTCGTTATCGAACACTGCCATCTGCGATGCGCACCTCGCCGATAGCAGCCTCTTTTGTATAGTCCAGACCCTTATCATTCATCTGGCCTACTCCTTCCACCGGTAATCCAGTTACCCCAGAATTATTATTTATTACAATCGGTACATAAGTCAATGTCCCTATGTCAAATTTTTGTCTATATTAATACCCAAGAACTTATGTTTGAGAAACCAGCATCCAATGAATCCAAATTGTACCTAACATTTAATCATTCGTTTAGTTTTGCCCTTATTAAGCAACAACCCATTTTGCAAGAAACAAATTTATGGCATTTTTGTTATGTATCATTTGCCAAAAATTCAAGATCATTACAGTTTTTACTGACGTCAGAGAAGGTTGTGTCATCTGCATATAAAAAGGTTTTTCAAATTAATAAACATAATAAAGGTAGATCATTTATATAGATTAAAAAAGTGGGGGATCCAAAATGGAGGAGCCTTGTGGAACGCACCACTCCACAGTAGTTTGCTCCGACCTCCTGCCATTGACATTTACCAATTGTCTATGATTAATGAGATATGACTCAAGGAAATTTAGATTCAATCCTGAAAATCCATAACATTTTAATTAAGTGATGCAATTTCCTAAAAAGATGAATGTACATATCTAACAAGCTGATCCAAGGCATTTAACAGTTGATTTGTCCTTTCTAAAACCATACTGTAAAGGATTTAAAAGGTTAAAATGTTCCAAAAAGATGTAATTACCTAGTAAACCAATATTTCAATTAGTTAACCTAAAACAGGAATTATAGACTGGTCTGTAGCTTTGAGGTTTATCCTTAGGACCACTTTTTGAAAATTGGACATTACTCTTGAGATTTTTAGTTGCTTGGGGAAAATACCATTTCTGAAGCAGATTTATAGACACTGCCAAATGTTCAGCCATACCAACAATAATACTTTTCAGTAAATTGTTTGACATACTTTATACATCAAGACTATCAGGATTTCTCATTCCCTTGACAGCATTTATAATATCATTTGGTGTTACTATGGTCAATTTCAAATTAACTGTATTATTAATAATATTCGTACCATAAAAGTTATGAGAGGTAAAATCTGAGCTGGGATTCTCAACTTTCCTTTTTTATATCTTTGACAGATTTAAGGAAACAATGTTTTATTACATCAGATTCAATACAAAAAGTCTCTTGTTTGTTTTTGCTGTATTATGTTTTATCACATCCCAAGCAGCTTTACATTTATTTTTATTACTTTTTATATAATTATAATCTTTAGCACATTTAGCCTGAATTACAGCATTTTTGAATTTACATTTTAAATGTACTAAACATAATTTTTAAATTTGTATTATTTTTATTACTTGTATGTTTAATTGCTCCATCCAAGAACAGCAGTTTTTCTTCCTTCATGACTAGTTCAGCAGTATGATAATTCTGGCTGTATATCTCTTTTTATGTACACGCTCATTTTTTATTTAGATTAGCAACAACCTTGAAATTATTTATACTATTTAATATGACATCAAATATCTTAGCAAATAGTGTTACAGAACTTTTATTGCTACACTTACTTAACAAGGATGACCAATCCTACAATGCCAAAAATAAGGAAAGAAGTTCAAAATTCTTTTTAGGCAATATCAGTTTGCTTTGATTATTACACCAAGGTACATCTCTTGAGTCAACATAGGTACTTTATAAGACTTTTTTAACAAATATCTCATCTTGATCCGAGTAGGGGAATGAGAGGGAATGAGAAAGTTGTAACCAAAGAAAAATTCAAACAATGATTAAAAATATACACGTTATTTAAACAATTTTTTTCTCTAGTTGCATTTTTGTTTAGAGGGAAAAAGTTAAACTCTCTTAAAATATGAAGAAAATCTTTTGCTGTTTGACTATTTTTTTGTAATATAAAGTTTACTTTTAAAATTCCTCCTATGATAACAATTTGTGAAGTTCATAATAAATGTTAAAAAGTTTTCCAGCACACATAAAATTGCTGTGGATTATCATTAGCAGAGGGATAAACTGAAACCACAACAGTTTCTACATTAATAAAAAATCATAGCTGCTGCTTCAAAGTTCATTTCTTTGCTAAATTTTGATATATTTATCATCAGTCTCTAAACTATATTTATTGTTAACGAATATACAGGTTGCACCTCTTATTCGGTTCACTCTAGAAAAATCAGCAGCACAGTAAAAACCCATTGGAATATGAACAACTGATCTCATCTCCCAACAATAAATGTTCAGTTAGGCAGACCACTGATAGATTTAAATTTGTCAGGAATCTTTCCAAAAACAGCAACATTATTTCTGAGCCCCTGATTATTCAAAAACATCACATTAAAGCTATTGAACGATTGGTCTACAGAGCCTGACTTATTTGTATATTGAGACGATTCACTAAATACATTACTCTGTTGGGCAAAGAGACAAGGATAAATTAGCTTTATTAACACTGAAAGATAGCACTTAGTTTATCAGTAGTTAAAAAAAAGAACTTGGCATTTCCTCTATTGTTTAGATGCAATCCTGGCTGTGTGAAGTGAAAACGCTTGATTATCGAATGAAGGTCCAAAAAATACACAGACTCAAGATGACTTACTAACTCTCTTCTATTAGCTTTGTCTGTGTCAGTGTGATAACATAGACCTATCATTGGACTATCTGAGGTAAATCAGACCTCATTGGGATTGTCATTAACAGTACAGGCATTATTTTACTTAACTGAACTAATTCTCCTTCCAAAGATGAGTAAATTTTGGATGACTGAGCCTACTACTAGATCATTTTGATTAATCCACTCAATTTTCTGTGACAACCCCCCCACTCTGACTATCTGTGTAAAATTCAAATTCCCATTTCCTTCCCATTTTTTTTTTGGAGTTGAATAGCCTTTTACTGATCGTTTGTACTCTGTTTTCTCTTTACACCAGATTTTGTCCATTCTTGTTAGTTTTAAGATGTTGCATCATTCACTGTCTTGATTTAGCATATCAGTTGTTTAATTGTGTTTGCTTTGAAACTTAAATACTGATTTTTTGTAGACCAGTTTCTAAATTTTCTTTCAGAAAATCAGTTTCTGACAGAAGAAAGAGAATGTCTTCGAAAAGGCTGGCGGACAAAGAATGAATCCATCAGATATTTCTGAAATGACAGATAACATCAGTTATTCAGAGCATATGAATGCCACAGTTCTTACTATTGTTTTGCTTTGGGGTTTTAATATTCATTACTGGTTTTTGTAGGTAATATAAAATGTTTATTTATTTTAAGTTTACTCTCTGCATTTTGTAGGTTGCAGACTCTTTGAGAATCAAAATGATAATTATTTTTATAAATTTTATCCCTCATCAACAAATTCCAGTGGATTCAGAGCCTCAGATTTTTTGAAATTCAGATAAGTGTTTTACTGGGAAATATATCACTGTTTTATTATGTAGCTGTAAGGGTTTGATAATTCTGTTATTTTCATCAATTATCTTTTATTGCCTGTGTGACAATAGGGTTCATAAAATAAACATCTCTATGAAGTACATCAAAATGTTAGAATAAACATTAACTGTATCATCTGTAACCCACTCCAATTCCATAAGGTATATTTGTATATATTCTTTCAAATCTACCTGTTAGAATATGAGCTCCAGTTTCTTTTCATTTCTCATTTAAAGTTACCAATGGCATGTTATTTGACACATCTGCCATAGATACATTATAAAGGTCTACTGATAATAGCTGATACTAGCAATACCTAGGAAAAGGGTTTTCTGGCAATATGTAAGTCGTGTTCATCCATTTTTGGACTAGAGGTTTTGTGTGAAGTGTCAGGAACACTGATAGATAAATGGTCCAAATGGAAAAATTGGTAATATAGTTTAATCGTTTATAATTTACTTTAGTTTTTGAGGCCTTTTTAAGAGTAGGCCTATCACTTATTTAAATAGTGTTTTTCTATTTATTTTAACAGTGTTAATTTTTTCCCATTTTATCTTATTTAATTGATTTTTTAGTAATAATAATTTGTTCAATCTTTTTGGTATATGCTTGTAATAGAAAACACTTTATGTACTAGCCATTATAATGTAATCATATAATATAATGATACAGTCATTCTCAAATTCACAAAATAATACTGAAGTTTTCAGGCAGTTTACAATTGAGGAGGAAGAAGAATACTATTAATACTATCTATCATTTATAATTTCCAAGGTCAGTTCAAGGGATGATACCTTAATTGACCTTAACTGACTACAGGTTACACATGTGTCAAGAGGTCAAACTTATTGTTCTCTCATTGACTACTTTAGTATGTTTCATTCCTATCAGTATTGGCTATTATTTACACAAAAGAATTCCATTGTCCCTAATTACTGATTATACTAGATTTCTGTGCATCAAATGGTTATTTAATTTTGAGTTTCTTGTAAAAAATATTTAATATTGCTTGATTCAAGCAAAATTATTCTGCAGCCAAAACTTGAGGTTTTTTGGTACACAAAATGTTCCTGTTTTTAAACAGATATTATTGTAAATGTAAGTAAAAGAAATTACATATTTATGATTAAAAATTTAGTTTATACTTAGTTGTACACTATTTTTCACTTGAGAGCTGCTTGGCGTCCTTAATCTGCATACAATCTTAAAATGTGCACGCATCCTATTACTTTAATTTTTAATTATGCACTTATTTAACACCACTCCTGATATTATAATAGAAAAGTTACATAATCGCTATTGTGTCGGCCGATTAAACTTAAACTAAAACTTTATGCTTATTGTAGCTTAGTATTTGATGCGCCAGGTCAAACCTTTAATAGGTGGGTTTTGCCAAAACAATAATAAATATTAATAATGCAAACTTTAAATGTACATTTTTCCAGTAAAACATTGGATAATACTATTATTAAGATAGTTAAATTTTTAGGTGCTATACAGAAAGACTGTCCTTCTAGTGGTACTTCTGTATATACAGAGGTTTTTTTTCATATCTTTCTTCATGTAAAATTAATTTTGAAGGAGTAAATATTGCCCGATTGAGATTAAATTCATATGGCTAAAACACCTTATCAAATATAAGGGTTTTAATGTAAAACATGAACTCCAAACAGTTGTGATTGGGGAGTTTTAGAGCTTAAGTTAAAAAATCTGCATTCAGGTATTTTCATAAGTTTACACATCTAATAATGTTTAAAATAAACTGTATCACTGAAATATATATGTATGTTATATTTTCGTTTGTATGCTACAAGCTAGTTAAATAGAGTTTACATTTACAGATGACATTTTGTTGAATTCTATACATAAAAAATATGTATATATTTGTGATAAAGTAAAAACTTTAAAGATTACAAAATTGTGAATGAAAATGGGTAATGGAGAGGCCCTTGAACATTTTGCTCAGAGTTACACTATTGTAGAACAATCCAATAAAACTCTTTGGTTTTAAGTATGACAAAACAAGGAAAATGTAATTTTTTTAATATACAACAAACTAATATGATATTATTGGACACTTTATATTTTTCCAAAATAGGAAATTTTAAGATCTCAAGTACACATGTTAGGTTTTCCATGTTATTAATTAATAAAGTTATACTTTTTAGTTCACTATTACAAAAACACTTATTTCAGCTTTCAATTTAGGAATCACCCATTGAAAAAATAATATCAATTTTGGAGATAAAAAATATGCATTGATCAGTCACAGGGTTGAAGAACTTAATTTCAGTTTTTGCAATAAGAATTTATTTTGATATACCTCATGTTATACATAGTATTGACTTGCAATGGAAATATTATGGTGGCACAAGTTCTTCACAATAACCAAAACACAATTGTTTGTGAACTCTTCTGTGCCTGTCTTCTTTTACTCTGATAATCCACAAGCAGACATAGTCACTTTTATGATTTATGATTAAGACTACTTTGACTGAAAGGGAGCAATTGAATAAATAACAAATACAGTCTAAGAACTAGTACCTTACATATGAAAAGGCAAGATTTACAATTCACCATGTGGAATGATGCTGTGTTTTGTTTGTAGGCAGAAGGGAAGCAGCAGGCATCAGTAGTGAGGTGAGAGGCCGTACCTCAACAAAGGACAGGGTAACAAGGGTTATAAGGACTCTAAGAGAAGACAAACCGCTGCGCTGTGTGTCGCAAGAGGGTTGGACTGACAGGTGAGCCATTGTTGTGAAATATGAAACCATTACTATGCACACATTGTCATTAATAATTGAGTTCCATGAGCTATTTTTTACATGTGCCCTAATTTGATGGTATGTTAGAAGTTTTAATGTGGTCATTTAATATTGGATCCATAACCATCATTATAGCAATACCAAAAAATAAAACCTTCCTTGAGTTGTATAATGTAATACATTCTTTTTCTTTGTCAGAAACATTTAAATTAAAGTTATAAATTCACAAAACTTATAGAAAATACATATTTAACTTCAAATACACAATACCATAACACTATTATATAGTACGAGATTTTGTAATTAGTTTGTCTTCAATTTGCAGAAATCATTTTTAGAAATTTTATTGGTACAAACATTTTTGCAATTAGGCTACAAAAAGTTCAATCATAAAGGTTAGTCAATTCTCCCCACTTGAGAAAAATGTTTTATATGTATTTAAAATTAAAGCAATATAGCAAAATAAGTACAACTTTAGAAAATGACTAATATTGAACCATTTTTTGTTAAAACTTATATGACGTTCAATAAAAAAATTTCTTCCTCATATGAACTAGCTATTTTCAGTAAGTGCCAAACTACCTTAATTATGTTAAAAATTTTTTATATTTTTTATAATATTTCCTAGTTGTTTGTTAGAATTGTTTGAAAAATAAGCGCAGTACAAATCACATTATAAATACAATGATATGTACTAAATTTTTGGCTTTTAAACATTCTAGTTCTGGTGTGCAAATTGTTACGAGAAGAGACCATATATAAAATAAGTTTGTAATGAGATGAGATTATTACTGTGAGCTTATCACAGTAGCACAGTATAGTGAGTGTTGTTACTAATACATCTGTACTTGCGTAGCTATCAAGTGTCGCTACGGAGGCCTGTACTGTGGCATCCACCGATATTCGGACAGGCACGACTGGTCGTTTGACTACCGAGAGCTTGGGCACAAGAGATCGGGCGCAACAACCCAGTTGTTACTAATACATCTGTACTTGTGTAGGCATCGAGTGTCGCTGCGGAGGCCTGTACTGTGGCATCCACCGATATTCGGACAGGCACGACTGGTCGTTTGACTACCGAGATCTTGGGGACCACAAGAGAATCCGGCGCAACAACCCAGTTTTGTTACTAATACATCTGTACTTGTGTAGCTATCAAGTGTCGCTGCGGAGGCCTGTACTGTGGCATCCACCGATATTCGGACAGGCACGACTGGTCGTTTGACTACCGAGAGCTTGGGCACAAGAGATCGGGCGCAACAACCCAGTTGTTACTAATACATCTGTACTTGTGTAGGCATCAAGTGTCGCTGCGGAGGCCTGTACTGTGGCATCCACCGATATTTGGACAAGCACGACTGCTCGTTTGACTACCGAGAGCTTGGTGCACAAGAGATCTGGCGCAACAATCCACGTGATTGTCAGTGAGAAGATTTAAAAAGATATAAGAGTATTTGATTTTGTGTGGACCCACCACATTTTAATGACAAAAGATCTTAGTGTAAATTAAATACACGATGACATTTTTATTATAAAAATAGTTATTTTAGTAACATAGGTTTTATACGAGTGCACTGGAAGTTTTGAGTGCAAAGGTAGTGAGTGACTAGTATGAAAGACAGTCATTTTTTAGTCTGCATAGACAAGCCACTGAATGTACCTGTTATTTAAGGCTATAGAAATTTTATTAACTTAGGGTAGTAATGAGTTATCTATGTTTTTAATTGTTTTGATAGTGTAAATCATAACTTTGTTATTTTTCCACCTCTTTAACTTTGTATTTATGAATATTCATCGATAACCACTTAAGTTTTTATCTAGTTTGCATGCTTGGACAATTTTAATAAATGTGTGGTTGTGTGTAATTAACCAATTAATTCTTTATCTAGTTTGCATGCACTTGGGACAGCATGAACACAAATTGTGTGAGTAGTTTTTGTTAATAGTTAATTTAAATTGTAATTCGTGTTGTAGATTTTTAGCCAAGCCCAATTGTTTTCCTAGAGAAAAACCAATAATTTATAATATTTCTAAGTCTCCAAATTCAGTTTTCATGAAACACGTAACAGCAAAATCAGTTGTTTCAGTTTTAGGATCATGTATTTATATGCAAACAGTATTAATGTTATTGACCTTCTTAGTTAGCCCTGGTAAAATTGTTACACTTTATTGAAGAACTATAATGAAGAACCACAACTGCTGTTAAATTTAAGAATGTTGAACTAATAATAATAAATGCAGTACATGTGTAATACATAATATACATTAAAGTTATTAGGAATCTGTTAATATATAATAAACTTTTACGTGCTACAATTTAATTTTATGTTTTTTGTATCTATATTAAATTGAGCCATTAAAAACATGTTACGATACATGTATACATTTTGTACAAAACAGTTAAATTAACTATTTCATTGTCAGTTTTAGAATGTGAATTATTGAAACGGTTTTAAGAAATAAATATCATTATTGTATACTCTGAAAAAAATGTTTTGCTATTTTATTTATCATTAATGTTTTCTACTAGAGTAAAATGTTGCCCAAGTTGGAGTGCTCAATTTCAAATGTATGTACCAGAGCCAGTGCCAGACAAATTAGTATTCTTTTATTCTGTTTTGGACATACTAGTATTTGAGTATTATTTATTCAGCAAATACAGGTCACATGTTCAGTCAAGATTTTAGATTAATACATTGATGTATTCAATTTAATCATTCGCTTTAAATAGAGTTCTGTGATAGAGAAGAAAATAACTATTGAAAATTACTTAATTTCCTTCCAAATTCATCATGATGAGCTGATTCCTAATGTAAAATATGTTTGTATTAAAATATGTTTTTGTAGTTGAGCATTTAATTTTTCACAAGTAACAAAGAGAGGCTGATGTTAAAAAAAGTTGTTATTATGTCAAATAAATTCTCCTGTGTTTTTTTCTGTTTTAATTCTTCACCTATCCACAGCTAGACAGAAGAAAAGGCCACAGTTTCCCCACTGTTCATGTACTACTTTTGATTACTGTACATTACGTTTTTTCAACTGTCTTCTTAAAAAATATATTTTGTAAATATTATTTTATGTTTGGTAAGTATCCTCATTTGTTAAACTAGACTTGCTAGAGTGAAAGTTAGTGAAATTTTTTTTCTATTCATGGACATGCATTTCCAGTGAAAAAACATTTGCAGTGTAATTGATTTTATTCGGAATTATTTGAACATTTACTTATGCGAAAGCTTATATAGTTATATACTCATTAATAGCATGTTTTTTGCGTGTTCATTTGAAGATAGTATCAAAACTCAAATAGTCTTTGGAGTTTCTTCCATAACTATATTGTTCTAAATTAATGGAATGCATTGAGGTATAATAAACAATACGAATAATCCTTCTTTCGACCTAGTCAGTACTAGGCTTTAGATCAACCAATATCCATTCTTGTTTCGTTAAGAAGTTTACAAAAATATTTAACCGGAATGTAAAGCAATCTCTAAGGATCACAGTTGAATATTAAATTTTCAATGATTTTATTAAGAATATAAAATAAAAATAATAATATTTAAATATAGCCATAAAAATGTAGTAATCTTTATATATCTCACTTGTGTGAATAATTAAATTTTACGTTTGTTCAATTTTATTGTGGAAGTACCTAATTGTCGTTATTACAATTTTGATGTATACATGGTGTTATAAAAAAATGTTTTTATGACATAACTATTTATAAACAAAAACTTTTAGTTTTGCAGACGCCATGTTAGGCCAATCAGTCTGACAGACTTAGTTGTTAAGGAATAGCTTGTTGGGTAAAGTGGCCCAAAAGGGTCAATAAGCAGATGTCTATTTTTATTAGCTTCTCTCCTGTGCTGCATATGGATGGAATGTGAGGAAGCACATTTCACAGCACTCTGTCTTTTGTGAAGTTTATTTTCAGTAGACAACTTATGATTTAAAGATAGGTCATTATTGACCCCAATATGTCAGTCACTTTACCCTGACTAGTTACCGTTTGGATATTAACATATAAAGTACTTTTATATTTAATACCACTTGTAAATTACCACAAACTTTCCAATATTAATTTTATTTTATATTGATATCAATATTGTTTTATTCATCAATTTTCCAATATTAATTTTTAATTTGTTGTATAATATTCATTTTATATTTTCCAATATTATTTTTATTTTATTAACTTTAGAAATGGATCATTTGTGAAGTTGCCTGATAATAGAATCTTTGATTTTGAAAGGCCTTGCAAAAATAAAGTTAATATTAGAAAATGTGTAATAATTTACCACTGGTATTAAATTAAAAACTTTCCAATGCTCAAAGAATCTTTATAAAAAGAACTGGTATTTATTAATATAAAAAAGTAACATAATTCAATAATTTATACTTTACTGAATTACATACAAAAATACCCAAATTAGGTAATAATTAGGTAATAACTAGTTGTTGTTACTCATGGAATAAGCGGTTCTTTTTTCAAGACCATCTGTGAACAGACCAATTACTTTTTGAACTTAGTAAGTTTCCAAACAAAGCTTTAAGGATGACGGTATAACTACAGTAGCCAAATGCACACAAAATATTGTGCTGCCTATCAAAAATTTCCTACAACAAAGTGTTGTGTATTTTGCCTATGTTCTGACACTGCCATGTATCTTCATTAAAGGTTTTAATGATATGTTCACGTGAAGATTTTGGTAGGCCTAAGTATGACGATTTATAAACATAGTAACAAACAAATAAACCATCTAATCATAGTAAAGTCCATTGAAGACATTTAAGTGAATATATCTAAATATACTTTGGCATTCTACCTTTAAAATAGAATTACTGAAGTTGGCAGTTAACATTTTACATAACTTTTGACACTATAGTTTTATTGTGCTATCGGGGACTATTTGGAAATCTGGTGCAAAAATAAAAGCTTAATAAAGACTCAGTATTTTACCTAATTTTGGTCATATCTTCACAAATTAATACATAAAACACTAAAATTGTAAGCAAATTAACAGTAAATTTATAATAACATAAAGTTTTGAGACAGCATATCACAGAATCTCAAACACATTTTTAAAACAAATAATTTCAGTACATAAATAGCATATACACAATACTGTATATTGTGTATACCCCGCCCGCCACTGTGACCACCATAGCTGCAATCTGCTTATAGAATTCTGATTAGTACTGACAATAAATATAGGAAGAAGAATAAATTTATTTAATCATTATTTAACATATGGACTAAATAAAAACTAGCCAAGATTTACTAGCCCACCTTGAAAAGTCATGAATCATCAATTTCAATACTCAGTCAATATGTGGTGGGGTTCAGAATACAAGTGAACTAAGCAGTCTTTTAGTTTCTTTTGAGCCACAGAAGATTTAAAGTTAAAATCTTCATAACAAAATTACCTGTTAAACATGTTTTTTAGTAGTAATGTGTTCAATTTTAATAAGTTAAGGAGGAACTTAGACATTTATATAGGTTTTTATTGGCAAAATTTTATGTTATAACCCCAAAAAATCCAAAATAGTGGACTTGTCTCCAAATGTAATTCTGAAGAATTTTAGGGAGATAATAAACCAACTCCAAATGTTTTTAATAAACTTAATTTTTATATTAGAGATCAAATTAGAAATATTAAAAGAAAAATATCTGTTCTTAGTTGAAAGGAATAGTGAATTGACGAAAAAACTAAATCACTGGTGTCATACAAATGATGTCCTTGGATTATATACTTGACCTCAGACTTTAACTCAATAGAGGAGTCTTCTCACTGAAAATGTACCAATACCCTCCAACTGATGCCCTCTTGTAAAGACAACCACTTCAGCCAAGGCGGGGTTGACACAGAGACCCATCCCATCACACCAGTCAGTTTTCCTATAATGTTCAGTGTAGCATTGGTCAGTTCCCGTGACTATTCTGTTGAACTTGAACAAACATTACGAAAGAAAATCTGAAAAGTATAACAATTTCTAAAATCAAGAATCAAGAATGTTCATTGTTATCCCACATTAAGCATTAACAATATCACAGGATTGGCCATGATTAAGGCTATATCATTTGTACTAGTTAGGCTTTCATTATAACTAATTTGTTATAACTAGATTAAAGTTTCCTTATACATTAACTAATTTAAACTAGTTCTTAGATTATTTCTTTAAACTAGATTACAGTTTCCTTATAACTAGATTAAAATTTTCCTTAAAACTAGTTTAAAATTTCTTTATAGGTATTTTTAAAATTTAATATCATTAAAATCATGTAGGTACACCTCCTCAACTTAATAAAATGCTTTAATTTTCAGTTACTTAAACAAAACATTCTTAAGGTTTTTAGTGCACACTGTTTTGGCATAATGAGGTAACTTACCGAAAAGATTTGTACCAATGTAGACAAAGCTATGTTGGAACTTGCTTAGTCTAATGTATATCACATTAATTAGATTTGCAGATCTGGTGTGAGAGTTGTACATAATTTCTTAAACTAAACAAGATCAGATTTTCTTATATATACACTAGGCTCTGTAAAATGTATAGAATAGATAAGAGAATAGATATATAATAGAATAAGCCCCGAGAGATTGCCGTTTAGTTTTGAATCACCCTGTATATATATACATATATGTGTGTGTGTACATATATATTTATTTATTAAATTATTTGTATACATGTTTAAAAACAAATTTTATGGGACAGGAAGGATTCGGTGAATAACAAAGTACAAAATTAGATTTGCCAAGAAGTGAAAAGTTGACTGTAGTTTGTCTAATTCTCCAGAATTAACGACACTTTTGACTTGGAGGGCGTTTTGTGGCTTAACCGTTAGAGATACAAGAAAATGTGATTGGATTCTTTGTTGCAAGAAATTTAATTTTGTTCATTTCAAACTTTTAGAGGGTTTTTGTCGTTTCATTTTTGACATCACGAAAGGGGGTGCTAAATCAGCCATGCCCTGAATAAGCACCCCCTTTGAGTAGAGGAGGTCCTTAATTCAGGACCGTGTTCCAATCGTGCTGATTTAAGCACAACCCAATTTGAATCACCGCCAATACCTTATTGATTTAAATAAAAAAACACCTTCCTACTGAAATTAAAAAACTGTAAACACATATTTGGCGATTTGTTCAATGGTATATATTTATTGTTGTATTGCTAATTTGAGTATCATATTGATATCAGGGGAAGTGGGTGTCTCATGTTCAAGTAAACAAAAGTAGTGCCAATCTGGGTGAAGATTCTCCGTTTTGGCCTCATCCAGATGCACGTAAGAGAAAGGCGACAGCTGGAGCTAAAAT
>NW_025782722.1:0-31214 GCF_021130785.1 Homalodisca vitripennis
TTCCTTACGGGATTAAAATTATTCAAACGTACAGTGACAGACCAAATGAACCATTGTTTCACGAATTCAGCCTGTTTACTGTATCATCTCACCAACCAATCACAACGGTTGACTTATCATTCATTGCCCCACCTATGCACAGCAAACTGTTACGCTTGCATCGAGTGTAACGCCTCAGGTCCCGCCTGGGGCACTTAATAATAGCACTCGATATGCCACTGCTGACCATACTTACTCAACACGTGACCTTTATGCCCCATGTGTTTACTCTCTCTACATAAAATAATTAGTTTTGATATTCTCTATTTGTTGGTAGCATTTTACTATTAACAGTTAAAGTCAGTGCCTCTGGATTGGCCAATCTTCTTAACCAGCAAACCCCCGTCTCTGTGTACTCCGGACAACGCGCGTCCCTACCGTATAACCTTTTACATAAATAATTTAGTGCTCACTAATAAAACCACGGAAAATACCGGTTATGTACGCTGATGATTATTTGTGCCTATCATATTTTCTAATTTACAGGTACAGAAGAGAACTCGAAATATAACAGTAAACGTATAGTCTTTAATCACAGGGCCTATCAATTGTTTAAATAAATCTGAATTTACATCTTAATTTTTCAAAAAAACACAATTTTACAGAATTTAAAAAAAATAATCATCTTCAGCCTCCATGTGTTTTGAAATAAACGAAGAAAAAAAATAAGAACACCAATTATCAGATAAACATAATTTGGGGACTTTCAGGTGGACGATTGAGACTTTGACCATTGTTGCGATTCCCAGCATAAACTTTGGTGTGGTGCCTCTTTGTCTTATTCCAATCGTCCTTCTCTGAATCCTCCCAGTTTGCAAAATATTCGCCATCATTGTGTCATGTTATTAAAAATTAATTATGACTTTGGTTTGGTTAGAGATCACGGTTGCGGTATGGACTCTTCTTTGTTTTGGAGGCTCGGCACCATCAGTACTCTTAACTAAAAAGTGGTTTTTCCGTATTACAGAAAACGAATTGTGCGGTGTTGTGGCTGGGCTATATCTCGCAGAAGTATCAATGGCAGAAATGCATTTAAAGGAGCACAAGCATCGGAGTAAATGCATTTTGACCTTTCCACTCTTTGATATATTTACGAAGATCCATTATCTATGCCAATGGTTTTCATAGGGGGGGGGGAGGGGGGGGGGGGGGGGGGGGTGGTGCAAATGTAGGCCCTAGATGGGAGGCTGCTATACATGACCCACAAACAATCGCGAGACCGAGTAGACCGTGCGAACAAACAACCCAACATCGCTCGGCTCCTGGCGGGTGGACTGCCTCAAAAAATTCAGGGTGCTTAGGTTTTGTTTTTGGAAGCTCCCTAGTCATATTAAAAAATATAACTCGAAAAAAGCAATATTTTAAAAAACAACTAAAAGAATACCTATTAGAAGGGTTGTTTTTATTCGGTTGGGGAGTTCCTAGCCGTAAACTCTATTTTAATAAATCATTTTGTATTCCTTTTATTATTTAATGTAAAATTAGGTTTCCTACTCCCAAGCTTGGACTTTCAATACAAATATTGCATTTTTATCATGTTTAATTATTAATACATGTACTTACTGACATTTTGTCATATACATGTAAATAACATGTCTTATCGACGAATAAAAAGATTTGAAATTGAAATTGAAACCGTGGCTCTACAGGACTGGCCAACGAGTGGTTATGAGAACTATTCGTTTGCGGGTCCGTGATTGTGCGTGAGTGAATCCGTGAAGGAACATCTTCCGTCTTCACGCCTGCCTACCAAGACAGCACAGCCATATTTCCACCACACATCCTGATCAAAAATCTGGCCCTCAATACAACAGCAGGACTACGGTTTATCCCTCATGAAAAACAAATGGTAAAACTGTTTATTTTCCTGCATTTTATTTGAATAAATATATGCAAACTGTTCCATAAACTCATTATGTGCGTAACCTTGGTGAACTCTTGGTTAAAATCACGTGTGGTTCGGCGTCTTCACTACTGCCTAATGTGAAGATGGTCCTTCTTAATCGAGCCTCTAAAATATTATTTCACGTTTTTCTCATAACCAAAATCCATTCTTTTCAAAGGTTACTAAAAATATATAAAAAAAATAAAAAAACACATACCCTTAGTAATATTTCTTTCAGTCTCGGCTGCTGTTAATCTGCAGTCATATCTACAGGGAATTATTTTTGTTTATATAGTTTTATATGAACTTTTTAATGTTCCAGTTTTTTCTGTGTTTTATTGAAAAAATGTACTCGTATAATATGTAATGTATATATGTTAATATATAATATGTGTGTGTGTGTGTGTATATATATGTATGTATATATTATATATATTATATGTGTGTGTGTGTTGTGTGGTTGGTGTGTTGTGTGGTGGGTTGGGTGTGTGTGTGTGTGTTGTGTGTGTGTGTGTGTGTGTTGGTGTGTGTGTGTGTGTGGTGTGTGTGTGTGTGTGTGTGTGTGTGTGTGTGTTCAAGTTCAAAAAATCCTTTATTCATTGTAATACAATACAGAACACAGCTTACATTAATTATTCCCAATGCACCACGTACGGCGCGTGCGGGAATACAGTTCGCCATTTTAATTTTATTTTATGCTAATTGTCTTTTAATAGCAGTCATTTAGTCACTAAATATATCATACCTTATTTTTTTTATAATCATAAACATAAATAATTGTATCATTTACATGTTTTCTTTTTTCAATATACCACCTGAACTATATACAAAGCAAATAACAATAAAGTAATAAATATAAGCAAAAATACAACAATAACATTAAACTTAATGTAAAATAACAATATAAATTCATAACAATAACAATATAAATTAACAACTAATATAACAGCAAAACAGCAACAATACAACAATGTAAGAGCAACCACATCACCCAAACACACAACATAAATAATACAAAAACAATATGATAATAATAAGTTAATTTGTGTATATAAATTTATACATACATACGAAAAAATTCTAACAATTTCATTTTTTTTTTATGTTTTTTTCTCAAAAAATAATATCATTCCCACAAAATATTATAAACTTGTTATAACTGGCCGGGCCCCATGTTTATAAAATTGATGCCTGCTAACTTCTTTGACTAAGAACGGAATTGATATTGACATAAACTGACCTGATCTAGTAAATCTATTTTGCTGTTTAAACTCAAAGTTTTGTAAATATTTCTGAATGTACATAACCATTGAATATTTATATAACTGTTCAAATTTCAAAATATTTTTCTCAGCGAATATATAGCTTAATCTACTATTATGTTTGATATTATATATAATTCGTAAGGCGTGCCTCACTGATTCATTACAATATAAAATGGTTGGATAGGTACCTCCAAAATGTACAATTTCATATCTCAATACACTCTCAAACCAAAACATATAAATCTGCTTTAATTGATCTTCTTTTAAGTATCCTTTTAAATGATATAGTGCATAAGTTATTTTTCTCAATCGTTTTGATAAAATATTCACATGCTGTCTCCACTTTAAAAATTGATCAATGTAAATCCCCAGATATCTTACAAAACTCAACTACCTGAATACTGGAACAAAAACAACCGTAAATACAATGATGCGCGTGGCAAAAGAGTTTGAAAACATTGTAAGATTTTCCTTACTCTCACATTAGTCAAAAAAACATTATACACTTTGATTTACTGGTAGCCTATTTATCAATAATTTTATTGCTAATTATCGATTGAGATATTTTTTGTAGATCACTGTTTCTTTTATATAGCAGTGATTGCCTATTATAGGCAGAGCATACAAGTGCTGTTTCATCCGCATAGGCAAACACAGATGAGTTGAAGGTCAATATTCAAAATATCATTAATTTAAATTAAATTTTTAAATTGTTCCTAAATTGTGTGTGAGTGTGTGTGTGTGTGTGTGTGTGTGTGTGTGTGTGTGTGTGTGTGGGCCGCGCGCGCGTGTGAATTAAGATTTTAATTGGTATAAATAATTTTCTTTTATGTTTACGTTGCTAAAGTTTTTAAAAAGACTGTTAAATATATCGGAGAGTCATGTTCGGTGAAACGATGCAGACATTGACGGTTACTGTTACCGTCAGGACAATTTCAACTGACTGATTTTGTATACAATATCTACCTTATAAAACAATCCTTTGTTTAAGCCTCATTATTGACATTGGATGATTTGAAAAGATGATCAGCCAATAGCTTTCCCCTCCCAACCATCGCCAGTGCCTTTTGTCAGTGTAGATGCGGCCTGGATTTTGGCCACGGAGAATTTTCCCCGTTTAGTGCCTGCGTACAATAAATTAATTATATGTGCTGATATGTGTCAGAACATTAATACTTGATACGTGATATTTATGCAACTGAAACTTCTTATTTTACTAGCATTAAAGTATTAAATGTGTTACACGTCATTTTTTAATGCTGAATAACCAACAATAGAAAATGAGAGTCATTGTTTATTTGCTTAACAAACGCGTTCATGACTTTTTTTTATTTTTCATGGTGTTTATATTTCTGTCTCCACAGAAATTCCCACTCGCCACTTGCTCTTAAAAGTCTATACACCGTTCATATGTTTACTGCTTCAAAACAAAACCTTGTAACGATTGTATAGTGGAGCTTTGTTTTGGTTAGCCGCAGTAAGTGTAAGCCTCAGTTTACTGGTACATAATGCAACACGTGTTTCTTGAAAAATAGGATACGAGTTATCGATTATATATGGTGTATGGTTGTTCGAGGAAGGAGAGTACTGGTTATACTGTCTTGTGATTTCTTACAGTTCCACAAAGCGATAGTCTGTAAATTAACCGTTTTGGACCCGTTTTTTCTAATCCTTTGTATAAATCACCTTACATTTCATTCCAGAATATAAAAAGATATTATTTAATGTTATGGTAGCTAGATTGGCTTGTCTCTTCTTTAATGGTTGCTTTCCGTAATAACTCGCAAGTTGTCCCATTGACTAGCATGTTGCTTGGCACAGTGGCTAATGGAACGTCTGGTTCACTCATTAGAAGATTGCTTGGTTTAGTAATGAAGTGTAATTTCTCAATGAATAGTGAGTTTCTCGGTTTAAATTACCTCAATTATTACTAAGTTGGTTAATTCACTAACTAGTCTGTCGCTCGTGGCAGTACCTACTCGGTCGTTAGGTCAAGAGACATTAGATCTCTTGGCTTATTGACTTGTAAATTATGGAACTTGTTTCACTGTTTATTAAATCATGAAGCACATTTTTTCAAAAACTTTGTGAATAATTACATTGATTTATACATCAATTTTCAAGAAATTACAATTATTTCAACTAGTACAAACGTGTTTAAATACAATACGAAAATAAATATTTATGCAGATAAAAATGTTCTTTTATATGATTTGTAATGTTCGAGTTATATTTAAACGGTTCACACAATTGCATTACTATATCTTCATTAAATACCAGTGTTACACATCAAGTGGTGTGTTATTCTGTTGATCCAGCTAGTTAAAATATTTTGAAATCAATGTGAATATTATATTCACTTCCTCATTTAATAGATGGCTAATCTGTATAAACAAAAATTAAAGTTATTTGAAGGAAAAGTAAGAGAGTGTGAAAACTCGTTTGCAAACTATAGGTTTATTATATACTAAAAGATGGCTAATACACTCCTTCTACTTAAATAATGTTTTCTATCCTACAAAAAACTTCTTCATTACTCGTACGTTCATGTCATTTTACAGGATAAAATCACTATTTTATTAGGAGTGCTGGGAGTAGTAGATTTTGATGAGTAACGTTATTACATAGTACTCTTAGAAAGCACACACATTAGGTTTTAAAAGCTGAACTGTATAAAGCTATTCAGTAATTGACTGTGTTATTGTTTGATCATTACGCATTGAACATACCAGTTGTACAGTTGATTAGTTAAGTGTCATATCTAGCGCTTGGCTCAGTGATTAGTAAATGTCTTGACCCACGCAAGTATCAGTGAGTAGCTGGTGCACTAATTATTCCGTTGCTTAGTACAGCGTTACTAGCGAGTCGCGTGTTAATCAACTTGACGTTACTGTTGCTGGTCGTAAAGCTCAGTGATAGTTGAGTGTGTGAACGCACGCAAATATTTGTGAGTAGCTGGGCGCGCTAATTGTTTCCGTTGCTTAGTACAGCGTTTACTAGCTAGTCGCGTGTTAATCAACTTGACGTTACTGTTGCTGGTCGTAAAGCTCAGTGATAGTTGAGTGTGTGAACTCACGCAAATATTTTTGAGTAGCTAGGCGCGCTAATTATTCCGTTTCTTACTACAGCGTTACTAGCGAGTCGTGTTAATCAACTTGACGTTACTGTTGCTGGTCGTAAAGCTCAGTGATAGTTGAGTGTGTGAACGCACGCAAATATTTGTGAGTAGCTGGGCGCGCTAATTGTTCCGTTGCTTAGTACAGCGTTACTAGCTAGTCCGCGTGTTAATCAACTTGACGTTACTGTTGCTGGTCGTAAAGCTCAGTGATAGTTGAGTGTCCTGAACTCACACAAATATTTGTGAGTAGCTGGGCGCGCTAATTGTTCCGCGTTACTAGCGAGTCGCGTGTTAATCAACTTCACGGTATTGTTGCTGGTCATAAAGTTCAGTGATAGTTGAGTGTCTGAACTCACGCAAGTATTAGTGAGTAGCTGGGAGCACTAATTATTTCCGTTGCTTAGTTAGATCAGTATTACTAGTTAGTCCGCGTGTTAATTAGTTTGATGCTACTATTGTTGGTCGAATGGCTCAAGATAAATGAATAAATAAATGAATAAATGATTTATTTCCCCAGTTTTTTTTATATGAATTATAAAATACAATACTTATTAAAAGTCGTTTGGGAAAATATTACTTGGTCACTTGTACAAAGTAATGTGACCAGCTAAAAATTAAAAATAAAGATAACCGACTGAATAAACAAAACTAAAACGTTGAGTCTAGCGGCTGACTCAAGAAAAAAATACATGTCGCTTACAACTGCAGTATCTGTATAAACTTTACATCTATAGGATAAGTTTATATATAACTAAGAAGCGAAAACTGGATTATATTTTTTATTCTATGTAGGCTTCTATATAAGGAACAAATCATGGACAGCTAAAAGACAATTAAACGACAACTAAGGACAAGTACATAACATAAGCAAAAAAGAAGAACAAAAGAGGGCCCATGAAGAATAAATAATATAATAAATAAATTAATTATAATATATAATAGATATAATAATAAAATACTGTAAATTTAGTTCCTAGAAGATACAGATAGGATACATTTATATGCAATAACGTATAAATAGGAAGTTAACATCATGAAATAGAAGAAACGCCAGGGTAATTGTATCGTATTGCATGATGGCCCCTTAAGGAACAGCTATTTTTTTACACTGGATGGAAGTTGATTTGATATAAATTTGGGGCCTAAATAAAGAAAACAGTGACGAAAAATTGACTTATTTACCTTAGGCAAGCCGAAAATTCTTATTTACAACACAAATCGGGTGTTATGAATACCAAAGTTGTCAGTTCCCCATAAGTTCCACTTCTGGATAAAAAAAAAAAAATTCCTAAGGAACTTTTAAAAATGAAAAGATGTTGAATTTGGTAAAATGTTGCAGTTGTTGAAAAAGGGGAATGAGAAACTTTCTATTATATTTACGTTTGTTTAAAATTAATTCTTAAAGTATGTAAGTTGTTGAGTTGTTCGGTAATTTTTCTATTAAAGTTAATTTTATAAAGCTACCGGATTCCCCCAACCATACCATCCCATACTGCAGTCTTGAGTTTACCAGTGCAAAGAAAAAGTGTTCTCAGAAGACTAGTGCGACACAAAAATTTTCCTTAAAAAATAAAACTTTACTAATTGATAAATCTTTAATTTTACTATGCAGATTCGTAATATGAGAATTCAAATGTAAATTTTTCCTCAAAAATTCTAATTCCGAAGTATTTTTAATATTGCTATACTTTTTCCTAAAGCTTTAACAGTTACAATTTAATAAAATTTGACAAAATCTTGATGACAATTTTAAAGGGAACATGTTGTTAAAACCATAAAAATCAAAAAATATGTATTTGGTCCCTTGTCTAGCATTGAACCTGCATTCGGTTTTGCTAAACACCACCCCTCTTAACAGCAAACAGATCATCTATTGTAGTTAGTTTCACCAATACCAAGAGAAATCGCTGTGGGGAATAAAAAATGAGCAATATCATCGCAAAGCCACTAGATTTTGACCTTGAAAATTGAGATTAAGCAAATCAATTAATGAAAACTTAGTAAATAAAACTGGCAGATGTTAACTCAGGCCTTGTGGCACACCAAATTCTACTAATTTTGGAGCCCAATAAACATTTGCTATTTTTATAACCCGCTGTTCTCTAACCCACATAGGAAACGTCCTCTAAACCAATTTAAATGGCAATTCCCCTCTTATTCCAATAGTTTTTGTTCTAGTTTATTTAAAAGAATGTCATGATCCACTAAGATCGAAATGGCCTTTTTAAAGTCTACAAAGAGTCCCAGCGGTTTTACTTTGCAATTAAGGCTAGTATAAATATTTTTTTTCCCGTTACTGCTATTAAAAGCGTCCCTCAGTGGATTTACCTTTATAAAGCCAAATTTGAGTCAGCACCTATAGAAATTTAACCTATCAAGATATTTTTTGTAATCCTAACCAACATATAGTTTCAATAAGTTAGAAAAAACCTGACAATATGCTTATTGGTCCTAAGTAATCTATTTTTATGATAGAATTTAATCTGCTTTTTTATAAGATTGGCACTCACGAGAGCTTAAGTTTTAGACTTTCAGGGAAGCATTCCCTTACTAAAACTAATTATTATACCAATGTATTATCTATATTGCAGGTGCAATTCCGTTGACAATAAAATTTTAACAAAAGTTTTATATTTAATAAGAAAAGATTTTGGTCAATGATTGAAGAGTTAATTAACCAGTTTACTAATATTTTCAAATCAAAGATCAACCATTGCAATTTTATCTGCACACATCGCTAAATGTACTTTACTCTCGAACCAAGAGAAACGATTGTAGCAATAAGAAGGAAAATAACGTTCACATTTACATACATCTTTTTGATTAATAACCAGAGTTTTTTTAATAATATCATTATTACTAATATTTCCTTCCCGGATATGAATTATAGAACATTTTGTATAACTTAATTAAGTATAATGCGCTTATAATAATAAAATGTTATTTCAAAGTTAAGGATTAACGTTTACCAAGCTGAATATATCAATTCAATGGCTTAGTTTAGGAGTTTTTCGGAAAGTTTTGAAATATATTTTATAATCGTACCAGATTTAAATGCAGCACTTATGAGTTCAGATACTTATCTTTTTCACTTGTATTACTTTTGTGACATAACACCTAAATATCCTTCGTAAACCTTTGTATACCTGCCATCTTGAAACCTTACAAGATAGCTAGAAATTTACCAAATATTTTTAAAAATATCCTGTTAAATATTGGAAACTTTAAACGTCACTAAACTTCATTCTTACGTATTAATAATTATGCCATCTCTATAAAAATTTAAGAAATAACGTAAAATTTGAACTAATTTTCACTCTTAGGTCGTATATTTCTATATTTCACGACATTAAACCTTGCCTCTTACCACAAATAGAATCTGAGTAACCACCATGTGATTTTCTCATTATTCCTGTTGCCTTTGAGAAATACAACAATCATTCTATTAATGGATTTGTTTTATACGTGCACTATACAGCAGCTATAATAAATACAAAATTAAACAGTATATTACGTGCATATATGCCACTATAAAGACTGGGGTGACATGTATTACATTCGGTATGAAATCACTAGCAACTGTAGTGCAGTGATGCGAGTAATGTTGCGTTAACAATAACACACGGTAACAATCAGGTTCAGTCGGTGTAATAACCTAATCCTTCATTACACTTCATACGCCTCGCCACTCCAGGACACCGAGTACAGGCACGTGATAAAACACATTGTTTTTGTTAAATATTCCTTTTATGTTTAGCTGATGCCAATAACATGGCTCGCCAAACTTGATTCTGCTGTATTCCATTCGACTTATTTGTCCTGCGCTTTGTTTTATTATTGACATAGTCCGTCTCTTTGTTACTAATATCGTTACGGTACTCGAGGCTTCTAAATAAAACAAAATTAACTTGTATTGACATTTGATAACTTTGTAACATTTATAGTATGGATATTCTTATAGTAATATAATAATTAACAAACAAAACCATAACAGGTTTTATTTACAAATTCCATCGTTTATGTTACTAAAAGTAGAACACTACGTTTTCGAATATTCGAATCCATCCTCTTCGTCAGGCGCCAAAAATTAATTAAAATGGAACAAGGTAAAGCATTCGCAAAAATTAAAGATTAATCGATATTTCTTGACAAACGCGCAGATGACATGGTTAACAACAACACAATTTTTACGATTACAATTAAAAAAATATAAATTACACGAGGGTCTGAAATGACTAGATTGAGTAACCTACCAACCGCGTTACTGTACAAAACAAGTGTAAATTATCATAATGTGTACATAACGTGGCTTTAAAATAGCATAAAAAACTGTCAGTAGAGTTCACATTGATATTGTTGAATGCTTCTCACAGATTTCCAACCGTGTGTTTTGTATCATTGGCTGAGCCTTAGCGAATCCTATCACTCGTGGGCCTGGAAAATGTATTTCCGTCAATCCCAATATCTCGAAGTCGAACTAACCTATTGAATTGAAAGTTTTCATGAGCCTTTATTTTTATAAAAGCAACACTAGGGTTATTTATTTATTTTATTTATCAACGGACAACCATTTTTTATAAGAATAATACAAATTAATTAATTCAAGGCAGACAGCATAATCGAACAAATTTACAATAAAACATGGTGTGTGTTAGTTTTGAATATGCAATAAGTATCAAAAAATAACAAATCATAAATAACACTAACCAACTCGAAAACTAATATAACTTGAGTATAATAACAATAATAACAACAACAAGATAAAAGAAAAACAATGATAAACATTTAAGAATTAACAACATAAATTTAGAGCAAATAACAAACAACAAGAAATAAAGTAGCAGATCTACTTGAAAAAGTCTATACAGTTACAAGAAATCAGGCAATTTAACAATGTACAATCACATTCAGCAGTGCAATTTTAAAAACAATTATTAAAAATTCATTAAAAAAGTACAAAACAAATAAGTTCAATTTACAACCAAGCTATTAGAAAAAAAATAATAAAATAATAAATAAATTAAGCATCATTGAGCATGGTGAAAAGACTATTTTCTAAAAAATCTATAGCTACAATGCGAAATAGTCCAGAATGCTTGTGGCACACCAAATTACCCAAATGATGGACGTCTGTTGCTGAAAAAAGTTGGCCCGATAATTGGTGTCCACGTGCTTACGGACGACAAAGCTCCTTGGACCTAGTTAGTGGTGGGTAACTAAAGACTAATAATTCCAACGATAAAATAGCAAAAGAAATAAATTTGTAAACACACTGAGTACAATCGTACGAGGTTTCAAACGTCAAACTTTTATTCCTAGAGGTAAAAGAAAAAATATTAAGTGGAAAGGTAATGTTATAAATTGGTAACACAATTTAATTTCCGCGCACCCTCTCCTAATAGTACCTTATCTAACTCACTGAAACACGCTGCTGTGAAATAAACAAACCATAAACAATATAAGGTAGGAATACGCCTCACCACGTGTCGCGTAATAGCCTTCTCTCAGGATGCTTGCAATATTTGGAACATATGAGACATATAGACAGAAATTAATTTTTCCAGCCCTTCGAGTGTTAGCCTTATCGGAGTTTGATCAGCCCAACTATGCATAATACCATTATACGTAGAATACAAAGCGTTGTTTTAGAAATAACCAACAAAGTGATAGAAAATTTAAGTTTTTTGAAAATATATTTTCAGGTAGATCTGTGACAGATCTGATAAATATAGTTTTACTGCAAACACAGGGTTTTAGTAAAACTAATTACTTCACCCCTTATTACGTAAATAACAAGACTTAAGGGATGCACTAAGAACTTTAAATAAGTATACAATATCTCGGCGCAATTAACGAAACTGCATGTTGTTTTAGCTGGCAAATCATAATATGCATAATTTAAAACGTTATTAAATCCTGTTGTGTTAAAAATTAAATGTATCTATTAAGGCTGCGAAATATTAAATTAAGTTATTTATTACTATGAAGTTTTCTATTTATGTTCTTAATTATATGAAAATTAATCAATTTTTTCTTTATCAATTTGTCATTGAAATTTGTATCGATACAATAATTTTTTAATGTTTTACTTATATGTATGTATTGTTATTTTGTTATGGTTTAGCAAGGCCTTTTTAACAAATTATCAGTAGAAATTCAATTTCTGTCCGTGTATGTTTTCCGTCCGTACGCATGATAACTTCGAACGAATTGATCTAACTAAATGATTGATTTGGTATGAAACTCTACTTCTACTACCTCCCCATAAATATTGAAAGAGGTCATGATCGGTCCCCTAGGAGTCGTTCTTGGGGTCAAGATGGCGTCTGAAGGGGGGAGAACGCAAACCTTCTAGGCTTCTGGCTTGCATTTAACCTTGTTCTGTTCAACATTATATATAATGTTGGTAAATATGTTTGACGATGATAAGCATTGGACGACCTCTTTGAAATCTGTCTAAATCTTAGCCGATTCCCAGAGAAAGTGTTTTAGCAGTGTTAACGAATCTTCTCTCACATGTTACTTACATATAATAATAATCCAATATGTTTTACCGTAAACCCTCCGCTATAAGGCATATAAGAAGGAAAGTCATTCTTGGAAACCAGTTGACAATATCTCATCACCTCTACAGGAAAGTATTTTTAGACATATTGCTACAAACACAAAATAACCCCAACGGAGTTTCGACCTGTATTAGTCTATATACACACCACTTACAGTGTGTAGATGCAATTAAGTAACCTGCATCACAATTAGAGCTATCTGGTGACAAACAACATCAGTCCACAACTGCTCATTAACATCTGACCGTCAACTGGGCTATAAGTGGTGAGGTTTGATGAGGGTTGGTTATTCATGAGAACATCGCTATATGTGTATTTAAATAAACTCTTTGTATGATATAAACAATATTTAAAAAAATTAATATGCAATAATAATACTTAATATATTTTTCTTAATATGTTGAATAGTATAAGTTACAAATCTTTAATTTTTTTACTTTAATACAATTTTTAACCGTATGTTATTTACGTAATATCAAAAATAGGTGATTTTTATTCGTTCTATGCTTTGGCCTTGAAATGTTATCTGGGATTTTGAACACGATGAACTTTTTATGTTTACCTACGACATACATGCAAAGATGTCAAATAATACGGACAACAATTCCTTTTTACATTATAGACTGAACAGTACAGATGGCATTAGAAGAGAGGAACAGCTACTCGAACACTATAATATAAAAAAGACCGATCCAGTTTTAAGCCGTATCCCTTCCGCCATAATGGGCCACTGGTCTGTGTGAGGGTATTATCAAACAGAATAGGGGGAAGACCGTTGGTAATGATGAACAGTGCAACAGTGAAACACAGGATTTGAATCTGCCCTATCTCCAACTCAGTTCCAAAGTCCGACGTCCTATATCGTTCGGTCATCGGCTCTCCCTAATGCACAACATGGTATTAATCCTTCTACTACCCGTCCAGCAGTTCGTGTAATTATCGAAGCTTCAATGGTGAAATACAACTTTCCAAAAAGGATGAGCTAAAGGGTTGAGCATCACTCGTCTGAATAGAACTTATATTTTTATTAATTTAAGTCACTCTAAAGGTAAATTAAAAATCCTTTTATCCTTTCCAGGAAAGATTTGAGAGCAAAGTATGAGTTTTGGTAAAAAACCCCTAATACTATAAGTAGGAACCACACTCAACTCCCAAGTCAAGCGAGATGAATGAGAGATCATGTAAGCCGAACCTCTCGTAAACCTGCCAGTACAAGACGCGATGGCCTACCCCAATACCCCGCCGATATATTTAAGGGGATAATTCTTACTGGAACGATCACCTCTGGGTTTCTTACTACACGACACAAACATTTGTATACGAACAAACATGCCTCGTGTTGCCGAGAACAGACAAACAATATAAGAACAAGAATCCTCGTCTATGGCATGAAATAAGGTTGCTTTGAAGTAGGTGAAATCTTAACGTCGAGGTAGGACGTGGAAAGCCGTTGGACGATGACAGAGAGACGACTTCTGCAGCTCCCTTCTTACATCTGTCCTGTCTTGTCACGGGTTACTGCCTGAAACGATTGCTCTATAGCGAGCAGTACTCTGTACAATATTGTTCACGAGTAACACTGAAAAGGTCTCAATATGACGAAATCTCACACTTCGCTAAGTAGCAACTTCTTCATTCTCCTCCATCAAATTCAATTCTTTGATATTCCGAACATGCTTAGGAACTTAATTTGTGGTTGATGTGGGTTTTTTCTTATGCTTGATTTACGAGAGAGGAACACTTGAGCAGAAAATCCACAAAAGGTCTATGTTGAACCAGTGGTTAATGATTATGGGACTATTTATTATTGACTGGGCGTGAGCGAAATAATGACTCGAGGTTCAGAAAAATTGCATTTCTACTTGTCTGTTGGCACGATATTTTGGAAAACGCCTTCCATACTACCTCTCTTTGTTTTTAAACAGCTATAAGTTACACTACACATCACGAATATACCAAAAACAGGCATTGAGGCTGTTAACATTGCCTTTTCCTCATACCTGATATTGTGTTTACAATGTTTATACGGGTTCTTTTTATTTTCATGTTATGTGTTGATTGAAATGAGAATAATTGATATGTTTCTTCAAGAACTAGGTCACAACTAGTAAGACAGAAGCTGGCGGGAACAGTTTTCTTATTTTCAACCATACCACGTAGAAATGTTTTTTTAAAAGGGCTGTTATTTAATTGGGCTACTTTTTAACACTGATTGATTATAATATTTGTTTAAAATACTATTCTTCGGTCAATAGTAATTAAGTAAACCCATGTGACCATAATACACTTTAACCTGTAAAATAAATAGTAGAGAAACATAGAGGTTGAAGCAAAAAGGATGCACATCAAAGGTAGGAAACAAACAAATAAACAATCGTGGGAGAATGGCAGGTGGCAAATAAAAGAGCTGAATTACATCGACAGCGTATAATAGTTGTTAGTGAACTGAGAGAACACAATATTATTTGTTTTACAGTTGGCTATAATTGTGAGTTAGTCTTCTTCTCGCACCATTTACGATATTCTTTAGTTCTTAATTAATTATCTTGACCTTAAATAACTTCTATCCCACAACAGTGTGATGCATTGGTTAGCTAGGCCTGAGCTCCCCGTCCTATATAATTACCACTTTGAACTAACTGTATGGTAGTACTCGTTTTTACAGAATAATAGCCTTTGTTTTACTAGATATTAAGTCACGGATTGCACATAGTATGTAAATTTCATTAGCGGGCTGAGTGGAAATTTGCTGGTTTCATTTCTTAGGTAACATTGAATTTTTATGATAAAATGGTGTCACTTCATGAGATTTGGCTGAACATTAATAAATATTTTTACATTAGTCTCATGGGTAGTCATAATAGTATAAAAATAGTAGGGGAATAAAACAAATTTGTAAACAAGTTGCGTTCAACTACATGACATTTAACATAGTATATAACGTGTTAAATTTTGTATACCATCTCACCGAAGGCAGTTACGTTACACCTGGTACAGTATACTCCTGCCTTCTATGAATAAATTATTATTTAAATCATTTTGAAACGAAGTTTGATTGCTAGCGTTATATAGTATGCACATTGCTTGGATTAAGAAGAATAACTAAATTACCGCGTATCACTCAACGACACCAGAACTCGCTCTAAGTGATATTTTTTCTTGTGTCAGCCGTGTGCATTCGAGATTATTTTCTGCAGCGGGGAAACACCTTAAGGTAACATTTATACTATTCCCCCAATGGAAAAACTAACACTTATCATGTACAAATTATTTTAATATAGTTTTCAGCTTAGCTTCATAATTAATAGTTTTGTAAATGCATATATGAAACCAAACGGTTAAGTATTTACATTTGCATAATACAGTGTTTTAAATAAGCAATAATCGATGCAAACCTCAGAACCCGCATGTCACTCGTAGTAAGCAAATAAACATAAATAAATAATGATCTATTTCAACTTAATATTTAAATAAATAGCCAATTGTCACATTGAAATGTAACTACCAATACCTCAGTGTTATTTTATAGTGAATATTAAAATATTAGCTTTTGATCCATAGTAACCTTAGAGGTGAATTATAAAATTCAATTAGTAAAATTTAAGAATTCCAACGTCTCCCTAAAACCAGAAGACACGTATAATAATAATATGTAGAGTACAAAGTTATACAGAAATAATTTATTCTCCTTATGACAAAGATTACTTATTTACAATATAGAGAAAATAAATATTGAAGGCAATGTTGATTTAAGAGAATCGTTTAATAAATATGATTTTTTTTAAATAAATACACGAAAACTTTACTTTAAAATATTTATAATATTTTATATCACAAAATTGTGTAATAAACATTTGACTCCGAGTCAAACTATCGACACAAAATTCTAAAACAAACTGGTTTACACCAACATTTTTACTTGCTCTACGTAGTTGGACCTATATAATAGCTATAAGAAGATTTTTGCACAAGAGAGTTATAAACATTTTTATGATAAGAACAAAAGGGCAGAAGGATTACTGAAAGTATTGAGAGAAAGTAAGGTTTAGAAGGAGAGAGAGGCGCTATAATGGATGTGTGTGAACACATCAGTATGGTGAATGTGGTCAATAATGGAACTGGCTTTGGTAGGACCTCTGTCATTAGCACGGCTCATGAATCATTGAACAGTGCCTGGTTTTGCACTGCCATAAAGAGCATCGGTTGCCGCAACACTTCCACCCATTGTTGCACGTGGAGTGAAATTAGAGTTTAATTGATGGTTCAAATATACATATCTCAATTGTAGAACATTATGTGCGTGATAATCTTCTCATTATGTTGTGTATTAGGCAAGTATATAAGTATTATTATTATAGGTTTCGTAGCCATAATCCTCGTAACATAAACTATAAGGAGTTACACTTGACTTTATAACATGTCTTTCAAGAGTTGTTTTAGTAATTCTCTATATCCAAGTGATCTACTATAAATCCCTTTGAAGACCCAAGATATCTTATTCTCGAGAAAAATGATTTCGTCGATTATCAACATGAGTTTTACGAATAGTAAACTGAAACATTCTAATTAACATTCTAACTCGATTATTAAGTTATATACAGCTTTTTAAAACGTAATTGTCTCAGTTACATATGTGTATATATATACATGTATGTATAAAATATATTATATATATACATATGGTTATTCTCATGATGCACTTTCAATAATGTTCTAGTGAACTTCAATATTCTCATCGCAACTTGGAGTTATTGCTATTAATGTGGAGAGGAACTTATTTATTGTTTGAACAAAATGTGTTTGGTTTTTTTACAACCATGTTGATGAAACATGAATAACATCAATAGAAATTGTCAAGACTTTAGGATTGAAGTTATAAAATGTTGGTAGGGAAAACGAGCTAGCTACGAGTATGTTAGTATGCTTCAGGATCATGTTATTTGGAATACGTTTGGGGTAGCTTTAATGTTTTTGCGCATTCAAACAATTACTAAAGTTAAAAGTTTTAACCAATGTTTGTCAAATTTTGGCATACAAGTTCATTTCTGACAACTGTAATTTAACGTTTGATGTGTTTGTTAACCGGACAAGTCTAAAAAACATTACGTTTTTCAAACAATATTTATCAAATATATATAGTGCAATATAAATATGTATATATTGTTATAAATATAAATAATAAATTGTTTGAAAGAAATGTCAGTCTGTACCTTCGTATCCAACCACTTTATAATGGTATAATTTCTAATTTTGGTTTTCAAACTATGCTATATATATATATATAACCGGCAAGTGAGAGATCCGGGATCGAATCTCGGCGTAGCAAATACTTGTTGTGATTCAATGTTTATTTAAATTAAATTAGGCTATTGCCACATACAAATGTAATGGTATATATATATATATATATATATATATATATACATATATATATATATATATACATATATATATATATATACAAAATAAATGTAATCTAAATTATGTAAATTTTGTTTCCACGATTCCAAATACATTAAAAAGGTCTAAGATAAACCACTATTGCACTCCGCAACAACAAAAAACGAAAATTCTTCGCATTGGAAACTAAACTAATTACGCTTTTCTACACTGATAGTATCTCTGTTTATTACACCTTGAAAAACAAACAGACGCGAGGGCTGTTTTATGTTTACAACACCCTGGAGATATTAACTCTGTGATACAAAAAACACGCTCAGACCTTGACATCATTTATCATTGTACACGTATCTAATACAGTGTAACCAGGGGTATAGTGGGGAGCAGCGTATGATTCACCTCAATGTAAACTTGACATCATTTATCATTGTAAACCTCTCTAATACAGTGTAACCAGGGGCATAGTGGGGAGCAGCGTATGATTCACCTCAATGTAAACTTGACATCATTTATCATTGTAAACCTATCTAATACAGTGTAACCTGGGGTATAGTGGGGAGAAGCGTATGATTTACCTCAATGTAAACTTGACATCATTTATCATTGTAAACCTATCTAATACAGTGTAACCAGGGGCATAGTGGGGAGCAGCGTATGATTCACCTCAATGTAAACTTGACATCATTTATCATTGTAAACCTATCTAATACAGTGTAACCAGGGGCATAGTGGGGGAGCAGCGTATGATTCACCTCAATGTAAACTTGACATCATTTATCATTGTAAACCTATCTAATACAGTGTAACCAGGGGCATAGTGGGGAGCAGCGTATGATTCACCTCAATGTAAACTTGACATCATTTATCATTGTAAACCTATCTAATTACAGTGTAACCAGGGGCATAGTGGGGAGCAGCGTATGATTCACCTCAATGTAAACTTGACATCATTTATCATTGTAAAACCTATCTAATACAGTGTAACCAGGGGCATAGTGGGGAGCAGCGTATGATTCACCGCAATGTAAACTTGACATCATTTATTATTGTAAACCTATCTAATACAGTGTAAACTGGAGTATAGTGGGGAGCAGCGTATGATTCACCTCAATGTAAACTTGACATAATTTATCATTGTAAACCTATCTAATACAGTGTAACCAGGGGTATAGTGGGGAGCAGCGTACGATTCACCTCAATGTAAACTTGACATCATTTATCATTGTAAACCTATCTAATACAGTGTAACCTGGGGCATAGTGGGGAGCAGCGTATGATTCACCTCAATGTAAACTTGACATAATTTATCATTGTAAACCTATCTAATACAGCGTAACCAGGGGTATAGTGGGGAGCAGCGTACGATTCACCTCAATGTAAACTTGACATCATTTTATCATTGTAAACCTATCTAATTACAGTGTAACCTGGGGCATAGTGGGGAGCAGCGTATGATTCACCTCAATGTAAACTTGACATCATTTATCATTGTAAAACCTATCTAATACAGTGTAACCAGGGGCATAGTGGGAGCAGCGTATGATTCACCTCAATGTAAACTTGACATAATTTATCATTGTAAACCTATCTAATACAGTTTAACCTGGGTTTAGTGGGGAGCAGTGTATGATTCACCTCAATGTAAACTTGACAATAATTTATCATTGTAAACCTATCTAATACACTGTAACCAGGGGCATAGTGGGGAGCAGCGTATGATTCACCTCAATGTAAACTTGACATCATTTATCATTGTAAACCTATCTAATACAGTGTAATCAGGGGCATAGTGGGGAGCAGCGTATGATTCACACCTCAATGTAAACTTGACATCGTTTATCATTGTAAACCTATCTAATACAGTGTAACCAGGGGCATAGTGGGGAGCAGCGTATGATTCACCTCAATGTAAACTTGACATCGTTTATCATTTTAAACCTATCTAATACAGTGTAACCAGGGGTATAGTGGGGAGCTTGCGTATGATTCACCTCAATGTAAACTTGACATCATTTATCATTGTAAACCTATCTAATACACCGTAACCAGGGGCATAGTGGGGAACAGCGTATGTTACATCACCCTGGATACATCAACTCTGTGATTCAAAATACGCATAGGCCTAGACATAATTTCTCATTGTACTCGTGTCTAATTTAGTTCACACAGGGGCATCGTAGAGAACAGCGTATGTAACATCAGCATGGAGACATTAACTCAGTGATACAAAAATACGCTCAGACCTTAACATCACCTTTCATTATTCTCGTGAACAATACAGCAGAATCAGGGGCAAAGTGGGGACCAGCATGTGGTTAATTCATTTTAACATGTGTCCTTATGGATGACTAAAAGAATACAATTTTTAGCATTTAAATTTATGTTTGAATAGTTTAACGGTAATTTTTTTGCTACAGTATATCTACTGCTTGCCTGACAAAATATTTAAATACGTTATAATGTAATAACCCTATATCCAGTTAAACGTTTTAAGAACATTTTTTATTAAACTTATTTAACATATTTAAAATACAATTCGCAAAATATAAATATATTCTCTAATATTATAGATGCACAACACTAACACAGAGATAGAGAACACAACTGACCACTTTACTTGGTAACGGCATAGCGCCTGCGCATGGCAGGGCCAGAGCATAGCGCAGTAGAAATTTGGCAACACGGTGGAGTTCCGTTGCCTTGGAAACGGTTTCAATCTGAAGAGCTGCGGTAATCTGAGGTTCCAAACCACCGCATTGACCTTCCTCAAGCCAGGTTTGTTTCATTTTCATATTCAACTATAAGTAGTATCTGTAATCCTACACAAATGAGCTTGTTTTATTAAGAAGTTGTGAAATGTTATCTTTTATCTTTTTTATGAAATTTTATCTCTGCCAAATTCCTTTGTAGAATTTATCTTATATAAAACCCAATAATGATCAAAGTCGGTTTTTTTGATTGTTTGGGTTATTCTTATGATGCACTTTCAATAATATTCTAGTTTACTTCAATATTCTCATCGTAACTTGGAGTTATTACTATTAATGTGGAGAGGAATTTATTTAAAGTTTGAACAAAATGTGTTTGGTTTTTTTTTAACATACAACCATGTTGATGATGAAACATGAATAACATGAACGGAAATCGTCAAGGACTTTAGGTTTTATGTAGCTTTAGTGTTTTTGCGAATTTAAACAATTACTATTTAAAAGCTTGAAACCAATTTTTGTTAAATTTCGCATACAAGTTCATTACTGACAACTTTAATTTTACTTTTTGATGTGTTTGTTAACCGGACAAGTCTAAAAAAGATTAAGTTTTTCAAACAATATCAAATATATATATTTGAAAGAAATGTCAATCTGTACCTTCGCATCCAACCACTTTATAATGGTATAATTTTAATTTCTAATTTTGGTTTTCAAACTATGCTCTCTATATTATATACTATATGCAAGTGGTTGGATACGGTTCAGGACTGACATTTCTTTCAAATAATTACATTTCATTTTGAGTAAAAATTAAAGAACAAAAATAATTTTAAAATATTTAACCAGAAAATAAATTATAAAATCTTCAATCTAAAATATTTATTTATATTGATAAATGGGAAGGTTATATACAATAAAACAAGTCGCAGAAACGTTTAAAATGGTTTTTACGTATTCAGTGCTCATTTCATTACCAAAATCTTTACACTTGTAGCAATTCATTTTTGTATTTGTTAAATAATTTTCATCAAACTTGGACAAACATTCTGCTCTTGCATCTATAATTATATTAATATTAAAACAGCTTATACAGCACTTACAAATATAATTAGTTTTGAAGTTTTTATTGTGTTTTATTTAATTAAATCTAATTTTATGTTGGTTTTATTAAATGCCACAGCATACGATGTACCTCGAATTATAATATGTCGAATGTAGGTCACCTACTCAAAACGCAATCCTTTAATACGTAACTGACCAAGGACCTTTCTGTTTGCGGAGGGATTACAAACTCGTATGATTTGCAATTATAATCCAACCAGCCAACTGTTGCTAGTTACTCTAGTTCATTACATTTAGATTTGTGTCAGAGTGATATGATCTCAATTAGAACGATGGATAATAAATCGATAGCTCGAAGTTTGCGTAACTACAAGTTTGAAAGGACAGAACTGGGTTAATTAAGATTGGCAGTACTTAGGTTGTGTACATATTTTTGTACCAGTAATATTACAGATGTGTTTACATTCCGCTAAAGTTGCATATTAATTTGCTTTGTTCGTTCTTGCTAGTATGATACTACCATTAATATATGTTTTTATTTTTTTATATCATTTTTAATAGTTTTGTATCGAGAATCCGTTCACCTTTTTAGGCTTATTGTGGCCTCATGGACAAGTGACCTATGCGAGGATCTTATGAAACAAAATGAGGATCCTGAATTTATGTTGCTGCAGCTGTTCATTTCTGAGATGAATGAATTCTGACATTCCTTGTATTGGGACCGCTGCGTGTTGTGTCGACAAAGTGTCACTGAAGGATTTTGTTATTGTTTATTGATTGATGGGTATTTTTGTGAAATATACACTATTTTTATATATTAGTAACCAAACATTACTTTTATTTAGTAAGTCTTTAGTAGTATGTAAGATATTGTTCTTCAACATTTTTACCAAAATAAATTATATAGATCTGTGCAAATATTTTGCTTGTGTACGTACCAGTCACAACAGACTTTGGGATTGGCCATTGTTGACCCTGGTGTGGGATTCAATTAACATTTTTTTTATTTTAAGGAATGTGGCCATCCATAATAAACTTAAAATATATAAGTTGTTTATTATGTACCAAAGTATATCCAACAAATTAATTTCAAATGCACAAAAGCACTTTCATATTCTTTATTTCCCTTGTCTTTTTACTATGCTCAGTAATCTAATATATCTAACCATGTTACGTTTATTGTTGCAAGGAGTGCTTTGTTAGACTTGTTAGATAAACGTCATACTCCTTTTCACAGATATGTTTAGCAGACAGTTATCGTTACAATCGGGTGTAATTTGTGTTCACTCATTTTATTATTAATTATATATATAGCATGGCCTTCTATATTTCATACAGAACAAAGACCATTTACAATACAGGATAAAGTTGGGATAGAGGGTTGCCATCATATATTTAATCATGTATAAGTCCTTGGAGCTAAATCTTTTTTTGCAAACTTCTGATATTCAGTATATTTATTTAACTTTACTCTGTAACAGTACAAAATCTATATGCATTGTACTATTCCAGTAACTATAAATTATGAATTGATGTTTTTATGCATGGTAATATTTAATAATAACTAATGTTATGCATTTTAACGTAAGTAATTTACGTGAAATTTAAATTTAAATTTTTATTATACCTCAGGAACTAAGTTGCTTTTGAATAATTCTATGCTACATCCAGTTCCACATACATAACAACTCTATGTGTCATCCATATTGCAATGGATATCCTCAGGGTGAGACAACTTTCATCTCGGAATGAAAACAACAAAATGAAAACTTTATGATCTCTATTCATACATATGGACGAAGTACTGTCATTGTGTTAGACAAAATATACTTCCTATCTTCTTCTTTGTCCAAAATTTGCAAGCAATTGATCGCTTAATGACTATTATTAGACAAAATTTAAAAACGTGAATATTCTTTCATCAAATTTTATACTTAATTTAATAATGTTTTATTGAATTTGATTTTATGGAGCTACCTTAATTACTAATGCCTTACTTAATTCATTAATGTCTTTGGTTTTCACTAAATCTGCATGTTAATTCAGGATCCAACTAAAAAATGCAAGCTTTTAATTCAAAGAGTAGCTAAAAATTGTCTCTCGTAAATTTACAGAGAGACTGGTAGTTGTTGGCATTAATGTGACGCCAAAAATAAAGATGAAAAAAAGACGGCAAATCAAGCCGAGAGGGGGGAGAACTGGTAGTTTGTTGGTAATGTAAAAAATAACAACTCCTAAGTCCTCTCTCTCCTCTCTCTCCTCTCTCGTCGATCTCGTCTGCTCTGCATCTCATCTCTCATCTCTCGTCTCGTCTCTCTCTCTCTCGCTCATCTCTCTCTCTCATCTCTCTCTCGTCTTCCTCTCTCTCTCTCCCCTCGTCTCTTCTCTCCTCTCTCCTCACTCTTCTCTCTGCATCTCTCTCACACCCCTCTCTCTCTTCCTCTCTCTCTCTCTCATCTCTCCTCATTCTCCCTCTCTCTCCCCTACTCTATCCTCCTCTCTCTCTCTCTACTCATCTCTCTCCTCTCTTCTTCTCTCTCTCATCTACTCCTCTCTCTCTCTCTCCTCTCTCCCATCTCTCTCTCATCTCTCTCTCTACTCTCCTCTCTCTCTCTCCTTTCTCTCTCGTCACTCTCTCTCTCTCTCTCTCATCATGGAACCTCTCGTCTCTCTCTCACTCTCTCCGTCGTCTCCGTTCCTCGTCTCTCGTCTCTCCTCTCTCTCATCTCTCTCTTCTCCTCCTTCTCTCATCTCTCTCTCTCTCTCTCGTCTCTCTCTCTCTCCTCTCTCTCTCTCTCTCTTCTCTCTCTCTCTCTCTCTCTCTACTCTCTCACACTTCAGTTCAATAATGTGATTGGATTTGTCTTTAAATAACCTAGATAATAGTAATATTAAAGGACAGTTACCAGTATCTAAAATTTGCCTTAAAAAAGTCTTTCAAATATGTAATCTCGTGATAAAGATGACGTGATGAACAATGAAGTAGGAAAATCTCAATGTAATTGTAAAAAACTTAAATCTACCTTACTTATGATAAATAAATTGTGTAACTTTAACCTTTACATTTGTTGTATAAACTTAATCAGTTACCATAGATGTGATAATATTTTATCAAAAGTATTTAATAGAATAGAATTGTCTTTAGATTATGGGAAATTCATCAAAAAAAGTATTGTGTAAGAATAGTAAGTTGTAAAAGAAAGTAGTTGAAATAGTAGTGTATTTTAATAACCTTAAATAGCTTAATAATTAATAAATGTTATACTTTAAACCTTTACATTGTTGTATAAACTATCTGTATGATAAGAGTGTAATATTTATCCAAAGTATAGTCTATAGTCATAATAGTGAAAGTAATACAATTAACATATTAAATAATTTTGTTATTGTTGTTGAATATGTAAACAGTCACAACTCGCTTTATATATTGTGAATAATTATGTATTGGTTTGGCCTGTCACAGTGGGAGATTGGAACTGTAGGTCTAAACTGTGGCAGGATTAAATAAAGAAATTGTTACTAATTGTCTAATTTGTACTCTCTCTCTCGATCTCTCTCTCTCTCTCTCTCTCTCTTCTCTCTCTCTTACTTCCTCTCTCCCTTCTCTCTCATACTCCTCTATATTCTACTCCTCGTCTCTCTTCCTTGGCTACTCTCCTCTACTCTCTCTATCTCTCTTCTCTCTCCCTGTATTGAAATGCATAAAACCCCTATGATTGTGGGCAACTTCTACGTCTAATTCTAGCATTTTGAGCATACATACTGTGGTTACCTATAAAAATATAATAGTTACCAGTTTTAGAATTTGAAAAACATCTGTTTTGTTAACTTAGGGATAAGAATATTACTCAAAAATTTATCGTGGTCCGGAAAACAAGTGGATTACATACATTAGGAAAGGTTTATTCAATGTTTCTGTAACCAGTTTAAGACGATTGAATTGTTAAAAAAACCAGTACTTTTATGATTAAGAATAATGTTAGTTACTACCTTTAATTTTTCCATTATTTTTGATTTACGCTAATATAGGCCTATTGTGACTTAAATCGAAAACCTTAACAAACTAAGCTACCAAAGAGCACAAGAAACGCGTTTCTTTGTTACTTAAGAGTTATAACTGTATAATTTGACAGATTAGATGACCATGTTTAAACTGGTATTTCTACAAAGAACTAAGACTATTTGTAAAAGTTAAAGAAAAAAGGGAGTGGTTATAGTGTTTTGAATCTGTGCAAGAAATTGTTAGTCAATAGAAAGCCAGAGTATTTATATGAAGTTTTGTATAAAAAGGTTAGGAGAAGGGCACCAACGGGAAACTATGAATATGGTGATAGTAGTGGTTTTAAGAGTTCAATTCATAGAACATTTAATTTATAATAGGTCTTTTCATGTATTATCCAGTTCGGCTTATGAATTCTTTAGACAATTATGTTAAGGATGCTCCTAGTGTCACAATCATTGTTTTGCGCCAAAAGGTTTTAAAAAGATGGTATTGACTAAGAAGGTATTGTTTAATTAGATTATTAAAAATGTATGTTACTTTAGAAAAGATCTTGGTGATGTTTGTATTAAATTGGAGATTAATCGAAATAAAACATATTCTACAAGTGTGTAGATCTTAATTGATGTTCTGGAGGGGATAAAAATAATAATAATATTTATATCTTATAACTAGCGATATTACACAAAACTTGTTAGTTTATGAAAGATAATAGCTGAAAATTTAACTTTAATAATGTAATCGTACAATTTGTTGTGTTAATTCTTAGTTATCAGAAAATTATATTAATCTAATACTTATTTGTGTAATATAACCTCTCAACTCATGTAACAAAGGAATTTGTATAATCTTTTTGTGAGCCTGTGCCCTGGTGGAAGAGTGGGCCTTTGGCCCAAACCAGGGCAGGCATAAATAGAAACCATTGTCAATTGTCAAATTGTCTCTCTCCTCTCTCTCTCTCTCTCTCTCTCTCTCTTCACTCTCTCTCTACTCATCTCTACTCTCTCTCTTCACTTCTTCTCCATCTCTACGTTCTCTCTCTTCTCTACTTCATTTTCCTCTCTTCTTTCTACTCTCTCTCTCTCCTCTCTCTCTCTCTCTCTCTTACTCTTCTCTCAATCTCATACTCTCTTCACTCTCTCTCACTAAAGCTTCTGATGAAAGGCCCCGGGTGTATAAAAGGTATCGGTTGAGTTTAATTGGTATGGATCTCGTCGGAGTCTTTAACGAGGTGCATGCGACGGTGATAGCGGCGGTCAGGGTCTCTTGCCTGATACGGGTTTGAACCGTATCTTCCCAAAAAACCTTCGAAATCACCCTCCTGGCCACGAGAGGCCTTGCTTCTGTTCTTCCAGCAGGCTCTGGCACTCGAAACAACGCATCAAAAGCTGTAAACAACGGACATATTTAATGTAGTGACTAAAAAAAATCCCACCAAGGACGAATCTGTCCCAGACCAAAAAATTAACCAATCGGATAATCTTACTTACTCAGTAATACTCAGTGCGGGAAAAAACAAACGAAATAATTGATCAACATTGTGTCTGGTATCTCAAGTGGATATGAATTCACCCAATGATGTATGCAGTCATTGGCCGCCACGAAGACACGTTACAGCTTTAATCTAGGCACGGAGTACTTCGTTTAATGAGGAAGCCCGATTAAGTGGTCGCCTCCTTGCAGCCTGTTGTTTAAACACAATGACAAAATTTGGTCAAAATTTCCTGGGGCACAATCTGCGGATACTAGATAACGTACCCCTCAAGCTTCAGTAGATATATTTTGGAATCGATTTACGGCTGTTATCAGATCAAATTGGGGAAATTAAAAGCTGGACATTACAACAGCTGTAATCTATTGTTATAAAATATTCAGTTCCGGATTCCTTACTTCCGCTCGCTAATCATTACCTCAAGGTTTGTAGGAAATTATTATTGATTTCATACATTTCTTGATCCAGGGGCTATTTTTTCTATTTATTTCTCTAATTAAATTAGAATTTTTATATTATTATACTTTAGTATTGTATTTTTATTAATATTCACAATGTAGGACTGTTTATTAATGTCGTCAATTATTCTTTATCTTTATTTAAAAAATTACACAAAGCCAACCAAAGCTTAAGGCTCCTTTCAAAATGGCCTACATTCTCCAGACGATAATGTATGGCATCGGGATCAACACTTGGAGGCTCGTTCTTTGATTCAAATTTAGAGTCTCGTACGCAGTATAAAGGAGGTAACAGTGTTGTAACATCCAGCTGGTATATCATCTTTAGCACGTGAGTCAGGAGAAAAGAGTCGTCTCACTTGCAATTTTTGCGAATACCGTCATAGATATACTTATACATACAATAGTTTATATGATACTTATATTATTTAATCAAACATTGAATGGAAAACACTATTCGGGCTCTTCACTTGGCCTAGGCGGAAGGCCTATGATTATCCTACATAAATATAAAATTCGAATTGTATTAGTATTGGGGGTGTATTCTAAACTGCCTTTTGTCAACATATGTGTGCGTTGTTAATAAGCCTATTATCACTAACATATGGTCAGAAGGTCGCTGAATACCCGTTTTTTTTTTTTTTTTTTTTAACAAACGCGAACTTTTTTTAGAGGCCAGTCTGTTCTATAAACTCCTTTGAATATTGAAATTACCAATACCTGAACTTTTTCATTTCAATTCTTTCGCTCAAACCGATTTTTGAACTGTGTACAACATTTTTGAGATCCTCCGTAAGATGACTCAGATTCCACTCTAGAAAGCAATTAATGTATTTTTCATTTCAGATCTCTGAGTACAGGCTGAGTGCTACTCTGTGTTCTGGAGCTCGGCCCTCGGGGTTAATTCATCACACAGAAAAGCACCAAGAGACGAAGTGTAGACATCGGGTCTGGTTCTAGGAATCCGGTCCCTTCTGTCTTGATATGTTACTAGACCAAGGAGTAAACTTAAACTTTACGTGGTATTTTGCCCGCATATATAATTGTGACGTGTACTCGTGGTGTATATGACATAAATAATATCTGGTTCAGAAACAATATTCATTATTGCTCATGTGTACTTATTAATTTTCACTAACACATTTCTATATCATAGACGTAAGTAAAATAATATATTGAGATCTAGGACGTTCTTACATGAGCGTCATGTTACTCACCCCTAAACAGTGAAAATCCGCATCGTTTATTTATAAAATAAGGAATATATGTTGTGATCTTTTTAGGTCTCTGGTTTTTCCAATTTTAGCCCTGTACCTGAATTTGGTCTGTAGTCTGTTTGCGGTTGGTTGGTATTTCGTTATTAAAGCCTTTCCTACACCACATATCACTCAAGGCTAACTTCGGAATTTAAAATATACTGTAATTATAAGTAATCTGGCTATTCTCCTACATATTACTAATTTTGAGTACGGTGTAGTACGCAACAGTTCTCATAATTTTAAAGCTTGTCCTAAATTAAAACTAGTATAAATGTAGTTGGTTCATATATTTATGTTATGTCCGTTATTAGTACATTTTACTGATGTTAACAAAATTTATTAGCGCAAATTAGTATTTATTTTTGTTTTATTTGTTAAACTACATGTTATGATAAGTAATATATAAACCTTTTCTTGATGGAAAACCCTGTTTCAAAACCTTGTAATACAGTTGGTTACAAATAAGTTAAAATAAAAGCTACCGGTGAAGCAAAATGGAAGTATCCATTCAGGAGTAGTATCGAAAGCCGGAATATGTTTTATCAAAAACGGATACTTGGAAGGTAGTGTGAATTCAATTCACATTATTTTGGGCACATGGTAGGTGGTTTTGCGATAAAACTGATTCAATTTCATTAAGGTTTTTTATTATACTTCTAACAAGGCCCGTATATTTTACATTTTGGGGTTTTTCTACAAAAAATCATTTTTATCTTAATATATATTATGGGCTGGCCGTTTTATCCAATTTCTACATACTCAATATTTAAAACCTATAAGCTACCTTTTAAATTCTAGGTTCTAAATTGGAAAAAATGTTGTAATAATTAACCATGGTTAAAACGTTTATAGTAGGATCTGGATATGACCATTTCATTTATAAAAACCAGATTGTTGGGCTACAGTGATTGTTACTCTGATGCCGATCTAGTAGTGCTCAATCACTAACAGATCAATCAATTCGACCAATTTGATCTTGAGCCAGCTTCATTCAGCACCGCCTTCTCCTTAATTGAAATCGCACTGTTAGTTGGCTCGTTTATAGACCTGAGCTTTTCCCATTGCACTTTTACTTTTTCTTACTTTCCCACGGATCAGTATTAAAGTAACCTTAATGTGCACTTTGTCTTCTTCCAATAGCCGTTTTTCTCCTGTGGCAAATCGTATATAAATGTTTAATTACGGTGGTTGAAATTTCAGTTAAATAAAAAAAAAAACTTTGTAAATTCAGTATATGTTTAGTCCGTGGTTTGTTATATACAAGGTAGTAGTACGTCCAAGGTACGTGTCACTTATAAGGCTTTGCTCTAAGTCTTACAGCTGATTTTATTACGCTGTATATTATGTTTACTATGTTATATGTTCAAATAGCATATACAATACATATAAGACAGTTGTCCACTTTGTTTACAGATCTGTTTATTCTGAGGATTTTCTTGTTGCGATTAGAGTCTTAAAACTTAATATTCGCAAATGCTCGCCAAAAGCAAGCAATAAGTTTGATTTTTTTTCATTTTTTTAATATATCTTTAAATTACATTTTTAAATCAACCTCATGATTTTAAATAACGTATTTGGGACTTGCACTGCTGACGTTGATTTAAAACAAGTAATACATGGGGTGAGACATTTCTCGAGGGATGCCGAATAGGTATAACAATAACTACCAACTCATGTAATAAGAAACCAGTACAACTAACTTACTGTATACTAATACAGCCTGCTCACCGTACCGGGTGCTGTTTTCCCGGTACGCTATAATAAAGATTTAATAAACAGATCAAAGAATTATACAAATTTATTGGACTGTAGTTTAACTTCGTACTTTTCAATGGTTGAATTCAATAACTGAAACATCTGAGACCCTCAATTATGATTGCATTCTCCAAAGGCGTTTATAAAGTGAATTCCTGTTTATAAGTAAACTTCGGTACGTACACACAACCCTAGGTTCAAATA
>NW_025782723.1:0-69138 GCF_021130785.1 Homalodisca vitripennis
CTGTCGGTGCCGACCGTTTATCATGGCGAATAAGTAGAAAATCGTTTTCAATCCATAAATGTTTCTTTCCAGAAACTTGGGTTTTAGTTCTTGGTGCCAAGGAGTTGTTAAAATATGATTATATTAATACTAAATGTTCCATGACTTATTTTAAATATAGAGTTTCTTATGGCAAAATCTATACTCTACCGTTTACGATACCAAGGAAAAACCAATTATCTTCAGAATTAAAATACAAGTTCAACTTCAATTAAATATTTTTTACAATCAAAACTAAATTAAATTTTCACAAAATTATAGATTACATTATATCTAATATTTTTTAAATACCACGGCTGTGTATAAAAATAAGTCTTTTAACAAGAATGAACAAAGTAAAACAATTCTTAAAGTGTGTTCTTTTTGAAAATTAAAATTAAATTACATCATCTTCACTATTAGAATTTGGTAACGTTATTAAGTAATAATGTTAATAGCGCAATCTCTCTTATCAAAATCAATAATCTCAATGATTTCGAAAATTCAAAACATAGATTCGCTCTTACACATTGCTTTGACTCAATTTGTGTAACTCGAGCCTTACGTGTAACTTTGATGGAGCAATACGTGTTCCATCAAGAAACAGCCTTCCATCTTCAAGAAACACATATTCTTCTATAATGCACTTCCATGAATTAGGGCTTCATCACTATTTGATTGACTTCGTAGTCTTGAAAATGAGAAAAATTAGTTCTATAACAAATGATTAACATAGAATGAAACATATAGAACATATACAACATTATAGAACATAATATTGAATGATAAATATAGAATAAACGCTTTATTCATCTAATAGTTCAATCTTAATAGAAGAAACTATGCGCTTTACGTTGGATAAACAGTTGCTTGTTGATGTTGTAAACCAATTAAATCAATGTTATCTGCAAGTGTCCTAGCCTTGATATAGACACATAGGACTTGAATGTCGAGGAAATCTGTAAAATCCGCTTTATTTTGTAATTACGCACTTGTTTAACTGTCATTAAATATTATGTAGTACAGAGACTATTTTAGCGGGTTGCTTTTTCAGTGTTGAGCCGATATTGAGGCAAGAACGTAGCCAGGAAAAAAAATTGGCGGTGGGGGGGTACACAACTGATATTTTCCCGTATTGGACGGAGAGTGAGGCCCCATGTTCCTTACAAAGTTTCTTGTCCCATTTCTTTGTTGAAAACGATCGTTCAGCAGTATATGTCAGTAATGCCGAATATGAAATGTGGGGCCAGGGCCCCTTGGACTCCCTCGCTGGCTACGTCCTTGTATTGAGGCATGGCGATATTTTGGTTGGATTTTCAAGTTCACAAATTTCAAAAGGTTTTAAGCTAAATATTCACGAATCTTGTAGACATATTGTTATATACATTATGATGTTTGCAGGGTTGGGTGGGTGAGTGTTCCTTGTGCATTATGAATAATATCGGTATGTGCGCTTCTTCTCACTCGTATCCTGCGCAGGGAAGGAAGGAGTTAATTAAATCTTTAAGGGACCCTTACTATAGTATAGTTTAATAAAATGTTAAAGTTCTACCTAAATTTAAGAGAAAACTTAAAACAATTATTGAAACAACTATTATTTTAGACCAATACAAATTAAAAGATTGTACATAACTCATGTGTTGTTAAAATCACTATAATTATCAATTTTACTTCCCTACTTTTAGTATTCAAGTCATAATCACATGCGCCTTGTATAATTATGTATTTAAAAAAATAAAATTATTATTTAAATATTTGTTTGGGCATGCGCAGAGTAAAAATTCAATAATAGTCTGTTTTAGAAAGAGTATTTTCGACATTTGCCACAGTTTATGTTAAGAACAGAAACAGAACGTTTCGAGATTTGGTATCTATATTCTTCTTCAGTCTCCATTGACCAGCAGTACTATGTTTGTTTTTATGCACAACTTTTCTGTAGTTAAGTATGTCTTAGGTATATTTATCACATGTTTGTTGGTTTCTTAATTTACATGAGGACGGATACAGATTTCGAACAGTTTTCTTTCAATTTTTGTAACTAACGAGGTAAATGTCCGAAATCCTGTTACCCTTCAAAAGTATATCCACCGCCAATAATAAACTTTAAACTTCTAAGTAGTACATGTAGGTGAGAATTAAGGAATACGCTCTGATAAATAGAATGAAACAAAAATAATAATCTTATATTGTGCACAGTTCTTGCAATTTAAAATACTTCATTTATACACTTGACCTTAAGGTATGTTTCACATGTATTGCAAAATGAAAATGAGCAAGAAATATATTATTATGAGAAGCACGGCGAAATTGCCAAATCTTTTACGACAGGCTATCAAAAGAAACTTGGTGACAAGGTTAAAATTAATTATCATCTGAGCACTAACCTCATGTGAAACCGCAACACAGATTGAAACATCCGATTTTCCACGCGAAGGCCGGCAACCAGATGACAAATAGGGCGTGAAGAGCAGAACTGCATACGCTTCCATACTATGAACGGGCTAAATGATGTAACATCACTAGGTTCAAATACGCACAGTATAATGATTCCACCAAAACAACAAAAACCCCAGCAGAGTTTTTGACAAAACGCACCAAACTTGTTACATACTTCACCACCGACTGTTTGATCTCTCGCACACATTTACTCATGGCTGCCCTGGTCCTTGCACACAATCCACGATACGTCCCTCTGCATTTAAAAATGTTCCCTATTAAAAGAGCGGTTTGCGCAATTTGTGCCCCAGGAATTTTCAGTCGGCATTTGAGAGGATCTGGAACTGCTGATCTGCCTGCATTCGGTGCAGTGCAGTTCGCAATGGGCCGAACGAAATGTCAATTTTAGTTTCACTATCCATTGAGTAAAAAATTTAATTTTGACGAAAGAGATAACGTTCCAAACAAACGCCGCTGTGAACCAACCGGCACGGGCGACGTTTGAGAACTGCTACCAAGCGTGGTGGGGAACTAGGCCTACATCAACGAGTAGATTGATTGCAGGAAACTCCAGCCTTCTACTTCCAGTGCCCCATAATGTATCTTCTCATTTTCCTCTTCGTCATTGAGGACAATACCAATACAGATTCCCCTCCTCTCAATGACGACGAGGAAAAAAAAGCAGAAAAATGGCAATTTCGAAAGGTACTGTTTAATTAGGTATACATTAAAACGTACAATGCAGAGGGTTTCCCTGTGATTTGAAATAAATAACGGTAGAGCTAAAATACATTGGAAACTCTGTTTTTTATATAGTACATGTTTTCAATTTGAGTTAGTACTTACTAACTGCGACATTACAGGACTTAATAGTATCATTTTCCTATGCATGGTGTAAAGAAGACCCACACGAGCTTGATAATTCCCGAACGATTTCAGGAAAAGCAACAAAGCTTGGTACATCATTACTGCACATATAAATAATGTACTTTTTTTAAGTAACTACCACTTTTTGTCATTTCAGGGGGCAGGGGTGGCTGTAACGAGTCAGAAGGAAATTAGAGCATAGGTCTAGTAGTACATCGAATTAAAGGTCTCTATTAGTAGAGTACAATGCCGCAACACTGACTTGAATAGGTTAGGCCTAACTCTTAAAAAAGTTAGCTGGTTTAAAGTTTAAAACATTTACAATGTAGGTCCTATTCTCGATGGTTTCAATATTCTTGTTTTGGCTCAAGTAGTGAAGCTTAGTAGGGTACTGTACTTAATAAATAGTTTTTAAGGCAGTTAGTGGCTCTTCACATGCATTGGTCTTCAAGGAGTTCGGCAAAAAACTTTAATGTAAGCATAGCCCATGATGTACATTATTTTACATTTTTATAACATCTTCCATTGGATATACAGTATTTTCATACCTATAATGTAACAGGTCAATGGCCAGTACAGCTGATCACTTAATTAATCTAAAATACTACTAGTTTATTATTATATATCATTCAATACAAATATCACTTTATTACGAAACAGGCTACTCCATGTGAATACTTTGAAACTAATCCTTTTCTGATAATACTTCTAGGACAAAATCAGTCCTACTAACCTGTCTCCGCCTCGTCCTTGATTCGAGTCTATCCAGAATTCCACTCCTCCAACAGTAGATTGGAAGTGCAAGTGACATAACTGTTATCAGGCTCACCAACAACAAGAACAGCAATATGGAAAATATACCCTTGAAAATGAGGTGGGAAAGGTAAAAGGCAAGGGTTAGGAAGACAAACCCGTACACAAAGCACAAGCAAGGGGTCCCTACAGCAACGCTGCATAGACTTCCAAAGTCTCTTGAGAACCCTCTAACCGCCATCTTCCATCTCACTAAGGCGGGTTCAGGTCTGATGTAAATTCTCGAGGAAAAATTGGCGGTCTGCTGTATCGATCTTGTGGTTTCCGACGTTGCTTGTTGGAAGTCTCGATCACCAACCTCTGACAACCACAATCCTCGGTCGTAAACACCCGTGTGCTCCATGTTGGATAATAGGCACAACGCGCACACGCCATGATCACGACTGACCCGGGTCGGTATTTTGTTACTCTCGACATTTTCCATAGTTAAAACTGATAGAAGATTTAAAGATTCACTTCCAGGACACTGTGCAATATAATTTTGTCTCGAGTTGCACCACGAGGAAAACATACACTGCAATACTGGAAACACGAATTGTCTGACGTAACTTTTACAGGAAAAGTGAACTTGAACCGGTGTTCAGGATTCGAGGAATGTGGACTGTACTGTTATCTGCGTCGAGCAGAGATTGTGGCGGGCGACTGAGAACTGAGAACTCACAGCACAGCACTGGTGATTGGTGAGTGGTGATGGTGATCGCGGCCGATTCGACGAGAGAGTGACCCGCAAATTTCCCCCACTCCTCAGAAAAGCTCTCTCCAACGTAACCCTGCTTAAATCATGTATATCACAGTGATCTGCATATTGTAGGGCCTATTCTATATATTATAGAGTAGCTCATGTTTGAAAGTTTTCATATTCATAGACTAATAGAATTTTTTTATTCGAGTAGTATCATGTTAAGAGCCAGCTGTAATAAAAAGACCTTGAATTTTTCTCCATAAGAATAATATTACACCTAATACACTGTTATGCCTTTACTTTCTTATTCTGAAGATATAATTACTACTCACGAAAACTTTATAGTTTCTTTTAAGTACATACTTTGTGGAAATTTCAGTTATAAAGTAGAATGAAGTTTTGAAATTTGTTTCCAAATAAACCCATAAAAATATCGGGAAAAAAACTAAAAAGCATATGGATGCGTATAAATGATATATATTTAATATGAGACAATTCCAATAATTCTACAAACATAAAACTGTGTAAAAACTGCATGAAATTTAACATTGTCTTAAGGAAAAGATTTTAAGGCATTTTAACAGTTGCTTAAGCATTATTTTTTAACAAAATTTAGAATGATAAAGTATAAACATAATTTGTATTGTGCAGTAAAAGCAGTATTTCCTTTGAGATGGATTTATTTATACATTAACTTATTTTTATCAGTAGTTCAATTGAAATGGGGTTTCTATAAACACCCCAAACCCTCAATTTACAGAATTCTCAAATTCAATAAGAAACAAATATCTTCCAAACATAAATATTCAAATTGAATGTAATTTGATGCCAGTAAAAATGACATAAACGTTTATTGTCATTTACAAATTCACAAGCACATAAATGTTGTTTTCTACAAATTAGCAAGTGTAATTTACTTACAGAGAAGAATATATTTAATATGTGTTAGTAATATAGTATTACAAATTATGTACAGTGACGACAGGGGTATAGCAAATTCCAAAGTCAAAAACATCTTTATATTAAAAATAAGATCAGTAAGAACCATATTTATATATTACAAGAAGAAAATCCTGTAAAATATTTTCAAAGTAATGACATCTTGACACTTCCTGGTGTTTAAATTTAAGAATGAACAAATTTAAGTAAAATTTCTTCCTCTTTCATAATTAACAAACAAACAAAAATTATAAAATAAAAATAACATAATAATCAAAAGCTACACCTCAAATATGTACAAAAATAAATGAAGGGGTGAGTGCATGAAGGGGCTATGTAACAAAAAGTAAGTTTTGAGATATTTGGCCACAAAGTTTTTTTGTTGGAGGTTTTTAAGTGTACACTCTATACCTCCAATTTTTTTTAGGGTGTGTTACCAACAATTGTCAAATTCTTTTGAATAGATGTTTAGACTTGAATGGAGTTTGCACCTATTTATTAACAAATTTACAAATCACATAGCCCCTTCTTCCATTATAGTGTAGTTGTTATTGAGGACCTTCCAAATTGAATAAAGGGGTTACTCTAGGTTTCAATCAATCAAATTAAATGAGAACAAACTAATTTTGATTACCAAATATATAAAAACATTGATAGACATTTTACACAAATCTTTGTCAAAAAATTGAAATTATCCGCCATAAGCTACATGAAACGGTGGATGTGCAATCATGCATAAAACAATGTAAGCTAATCGTTTTGATATTTTTGTCACATAGTAATATCCTTCTTGCACTTATGGCACTGTTCATTGATCTTCATGTGTGTCATGTTCAGCTATGATGTTTCGGTAGAACCACTGGTGCTCTTCGGGAATGTATTTAAGTTTCTCCCGCAGGTTGTCAATCTTCTCTCTTGTTACCGTATTTTTCTTGTTCAGATCCCTTTCAAGAACGAGGTTTTTCAGATTAGGAGTTTCATCATCCTTTATTGATCTGTTGATGTTCACTTGTTTAAAGGGCATGTTGTAGTCGTAGCATTCTTTAAACATGTAGTAGCCGTACGTGTCAGTTCCGAACCACTTGATTTCATCTCTGAAACCCAACCTGTTCCTTTAAACAATCTTTTTTCTGTTCAACAGTTTCATTTCTTTCTCCAAGTTGTCCTTTTTCCTAAAATGGTTTGTCATGTCAATCACTACGTTCTTTTTTTCCACTTTTGACAATGATTTCTCTATACTGCTCTGGGGAATATAAGGTCTCATTTTTTCGTAGAATCTTTTCAATCCTACCAAAAATGCGATCAGAGTCCAGGTAAGTGTGTCCGACCTCAGGGTATTTGTGATCAATTATTTTGAAAAACTTCTTATGAAGTAGGTATGGTACTGGTGGAGACAATGTATCAAGAAGTTTTTGTTTTGGCCTCCGCAAGAGTCCGACCACAAAATGAGGTGTTCCTTATTTCTGAAGACATTTTCAAACTCAAAGATAGTCAGTAAAGAGCTTAAGATCTCTGTACTTCCTTTGGAGCTCTGTTGTTCTGTCCAAATACAAAAGACCGTTTTATCAACATCTTTTGTTACAATATGAACCCCGAAATTGTAAAACCATAGCTGTCTGAGGTAGAACGCCTTCGAGGTGGTTAATCTCGGTAGTGGCATTGTTTGTTGTAAGTCAATAGTGATGTAGACAACTTTGTCCGATGTTCGTGCTAAGTCCCTCTCTGCTTTCATAGCATCAAAAGCATCACGATAATTTTCTACATGTTCATTTACAAAAAATTGATCTGTATGGACAGTCTTTAATCTTGTAACTGGCTGACTTGTTTTCTCCTTCACATAACTCAAGGTAAAGGCGGTGCATTTTTGGTAATGTTAAGGGGAAAGGTATTTTCTATTTATGTTGTGTGTTCTAGAGTAGTGAGCATGTTCTGCAGGAAAGCTTGAAATATGCTCCTTAACATATTCTTTAAGTGTATCTGGGATTTTATTCGGCCTGTTATCATGATGGACCCTTTGGTCGGGACTACTGGTGACTGATTTTATTTCCATTTTGGTTTCTATAACTTCAATTTTCTTCTTGCTAATTTGGTACAAAGCCATGAGTGCTCTTTTGCAAACTAAAGTTTGCTTACCCTCTAAAGTTATGAAATACTTGTAAGTATTGTGCTTATGTGTTATTGCCCCCTTCCCTTTTCCTTTCTGGGATAGTACCAAGTATTGTGTTACATAAAATAACATTTTTACCATTGACATCCATTTTGTAGAAAGATCTAAAAATGTTTTTTCTTTGCTCAAGATTAAAATTTTGAGAACATCCCAATTTGCAACTTTCTGGGCAAATATTGCCCTCTTCAACTGATTTAGAAGGGACTTCTATACCTTTGTAAGATTTGTAGCTTTCACCTCTGCCTCACCTTGTGCCTGTTCTCTCTTCTATATTTTCTCCTTTATGTCTTCTGGCCTTTGATAAAGCCAAATCAACCAATAATTTGGCTCTAGCATTCATCATAATGATAAAGAATTTAAACTCCTCTTTACTTAAACAATATAACACGACAAACATCAACAATGCCACTTATACCAACCAGTGGCGCACCCAGGGGGGGGGCTTTGGGGGCTTAAGCCCCCCCCAAGGACCTGATATATCCGACTAATAAATACTGTATGTGACTAATCATTCGTTATGTATCATCATATATGTTTTATCGTACTTTTATAAACTATAATGAATGGTAACGTTAAACCTATTTATTAAAGTAACACAGATTAAATCATAGAAATCAAGAGTTGTGAAACAAATATTTAGACGTATGTATTCACAGTATAACTGCCTGCGCTGCTGTGTTAGCTCCCTCCATTCCATCCTGCTCTATGGCGATGACTACGTGCCGTTGCCATGGGCGACCAGCTCTAGTTTCCACAACTCTCACCAGACGCGCCCGTGCCCGCCCCGGCAGTGAATTTGTCTTTTGTCCAGTTGACAGTCGTAGTTTTATCGAATTGCAGTATAGTGTGTGTTATGGGTTGTCTGGCTGTCAAGTTCAAGCTGTGTTTGTGGTCTAGGTCTGACAAATTGGTTGGACAGTAGTCTAGTAAGTTATGGGTGATAAAAGAAAAGCTAGTATACAAAACTATTTTTAAACCGTTGAAATGCCACAAAAATATTTCGGCAAGTAAGGAGCTGCCTACATGTGCTGAACAGCCTGAGTTTGTGTTGGAGGATGTCTCGGGAGCTAACGTAAGAACTCTGCAGTCCGATGTAAGTCAAAATAACTTAGACATTGCTTTGTTTAAAACAAAAAAATTGACAGACAGTGAAAAGTTAAAAGTGTTGAATGACAGATGGGTCCCTCAAAGTAGTTTTAACTTTCCTTACAGAACGTACGGGACTCAACAACGAAAATTTTTGTTTTCATGGCTAAATAAATATACTTGGCTGTCTTATTCTGGAATTGAAGACTCTGCATACTGTGTTCATTGTATGCTTTTTTCCAAAAAAGAAGTAGGCAAGAGTAACGCTCAACATACTGGCCAACTTGTTGAGGAAGGTTTTTCTAACTGGAAAAAAGCATTAGAAAAATTTGAAAAGCATGCAGCCTCACAGTACCACAAGGACTCTTATGTAAGCGCAGCTAACTTTAAAAGAGTAATGGATAGTGAAATCAAATCAATCGACAAATCCCTTGATAAAGGGAAAGACCTTCAAGCCCAAAACAACGTGAAAAGAATCCTTCCGATAATAGACACTATTATTTTGTGTGGAAGGCAAAATATTGCTCTTAGGGGCCATAGAGATTATGGCGAGTTTGATATAAATCGTAGACCTGCCGAGAATGAGGGTAACTTTAGAGCACTGCTTAGAGCCAGAATTGAAGCGGGGGATCAAGATTTAAAAAAACACTTTGAATCATGTGGAAAAAATGCTACGTACATAAGTTGGAACTTCCAAAACCAAATAATTGATGCTTGTAACCAGATCATAACTGAAAAAATAGCAACTAAAGTTAAAGAGGCTAAGTTTTTTAGTATTCTCGCAGATGAAACGTCCGATGTTTCAACAATTGAACAGTTTTCGTTGTGTCTACGATACGTAGATTCTGATGCATCAAATAATTACCAAATATCGTGAGAGCAAATTTCTCAAGTTCATGCCACTAACCTCCACAACCGGTAGGGAGTTGGCAAAAACTGTAATAAAAGGACTTGAAGATAGTAACATTGACGTCAATAACCTACGTGGCCAGGGGTACGATGGAGCGGCTGCCATGAGTGGGAAGTTTAATGGGACCCAAGCCTGTATCCAAGAAGCTCACCCCACAGCAATATTTGTGCATTGCGCTTCTCATAGCCTTAATCTGGCATTATCAAACGCTTCTGAAGTTGCACCTATCAGAAACTGTTTCGGAATAGTAGAGAGGGTGTATAATTTTTTCAACACTCCTAAAAGACAAGCCGTTTTACAACAGTGTATTGCATCGGAGATAAATGTTGAAACCAACAGGAAAAAACTGCTACAACTTTGTCCAACAAGATGGGTGCAAAGGCATGATGCCGTCTTTGTCATGAAGGAGCTTCTTCAACCAGTTGAAGTAGCGTTGGAGGAAAATAAAAAACTGGAGTGATAGAGACTCTTCTTCTGGAACTCTTATTTTACTCAGCTCTTTACGTCAAGGCGAATTCATCATTTCTCTCTTGGCATCAGACAAGCTCCTTGGTTACACTGTAAACCTAAGCAAAAAGCTGCAAGGAAGTGATTTGGAACTATCTTCTGCAATCACACATGCTGAAACTGTACTTGAAAGCCTAAAATCCATAAGAACAAATGCGGATGAAGAGTTTCACTCCTTGTTTGAAGAGGCTACCCATATGGCCAACAACTTTGGATGTAAAATCTCCATGCCCCGAACAGTTGGCAGACAACAAAATAGAAAACAACACACCAGCAGATACGCCTGAAGTGTACTACCGGCGATCTATTTTCATCCCTTGGATTGAATCTTTGATAAGTTCTTTGGAATCCCGATTCATGAAACATAAAGACATATTGAAGGGGTTTGAGTGTCTGATGCCTACAGCCGATGGATCACGTGGAAAGGAAGAAACCTCAAAACTTAATTATCTGCAGCTGTGTTGTTTTTTATAAAAATGACATAATTGAAAGTGGTGGGAACAACGAAAGCCTGCTCAAAGCCGAGTTTGAGTTGTGGCACAACAGCTTTAAGACCCACACCAACACACCAAGAAATGTAATTGATTTGTTGAACTTGTGTGATAAGGACATGTTTCCTAACATCCACATAATTGTTGAAAATATTGTGCACTATCCCTGTAACTACGAGTACAGCAGAAAGGTCGTTCTCAACATTACGTAGACTCAAGACCTATCTAAGGAATACCATGGGTGCTAACAGACTGAGTGGACTGGCGGCTTTGAATATTCACCGTGAAATAGAAGTGACCAATACAGAGGTAGTTTCTGTTCTCAAAAAATCGACCAGACGTCTAGATTTTGTCTTGTAAATATTTTTAACTTTAACTTACATCTCATTTTGTAATCATTAAATTTACATTTGTAATTTAAATGTATTATTTCTTTCCTTGAAAACTTAAAACTAATTAATGACAGTCCAACTTATTCCAGGATGACATTTCATAATAAAAATCAATATAAAGCTTTAACTTGTAATTTTAATAAGGTTTTAATTGAGCTAAAAGCTGGTTTAATGTAATAGTAGCCTATTAACTTAAAATTTTCTCTAATAAGATTAACTTGTAGTTGATTATGAAACAGGCCACAGACAGTTGGTTTTAGCTTACTCAATTATCTAATGATCATGTAATACAGTGATGTACCAAATGTTACATTATTGTAGTTCGATATGTTATAGGCCAACTAATTATATATTACTGGTCATTGAAGGTCATGTAATGGAAAACTATAGGCGTACATTTTATACTTGGGAAGCCGAAGCCCCCCCCAAACCAAAATTCTGGGTGCGCCCCTGATACCAACACACTGTGTTTACTAAAGTCAAGGTAAATACCAGCTGTTTAATGCAAGAAGGGGTCATGTTGTAATAAATTAAATAAGTTGAATGGAAGAAGGGGCTTCTTCCATTTGGTTTACGGCTTTAAATAGTTTACATGACTCTTTCTTCAATTTGATATTGTTCATATTAGTGTACATGGCCCCTTCTGTATCTGGGTATCTAGCTCAATATAATTATTAGGTTTACCAGGACCTCACCAAAAGGTAGATTGACACATAACCCATTCTTCCATACTAATAACTCCAAATTTTCAAAAATTTTACATAGCCCCTTCATGCACTCACCCCTTCAAATATCATACACAGAAAAATTATATGGTTAATTACCAAATTTCATTAAGAAAGTGAAGAAATTTTAATAAAAATTAATTTCATTCCAAATAGAAAAATGTTTTTATTCAGTAAAAGAATGCATTAAAAACTAAAAAGAACATATTAAATTAAATACATGTAAAATAAAAGTGTTTGCCTATGATGAAGGCAATTAATTTTTAATGTTTAACACTGAAAATGTTTTTATACATATGAAAATTATAAAAATTAGCAATTGTGAAAACATTGTATTATAATTTGACAAAAACGTGTAGACATGTATCTTGTATAATGGGACAGAAAATAAGTGTATACATGCTTGTGTTTTATTTACGACTTTAAAAATATTGCATGAAATAATATAAAAAGGTCAGACCTGTATATTATTTTACATCTTTGTTGCCAGCAGATAAAATATTATTCAAAATTGCCATAGAAGAAAAATATTTGAAATGTTTCTAAATTAAATTCATTTTGCACACTGCACACTGCTCCAAACTCAAACAACAAAAATTGTGTCTGGTCTGGCGCAACAAGAAAAAGTATTTAACAGAACAGTATGGGTAAATAATACTATTTTTGTAATAACCGTATGTACTTTTCATATGTGTAAAATATTAATGATGACATAACAGGGCTTTCTTGAAATCGTGATGTTGTCCATCTATCTGTGCGATAACTCTTGATAGACAGGGACTCGAAACTTTGTACACAGTTTTCTCTGGCCCAAGGAAGAACCATGTGCATTTTAGGTCAAAAGGTCAGAGGGTGGTCCGTCTGTCCGACTGAGTGATAACTCTTGATAGAAAAGTCCTAGAGATTTGAAGCTTGATGTATAGATTTCTCTTTGTCCAAGGAAGGACTATTCTAATTTTGGAGTCAACACTCGAAGAGCAGCCCGTCTGTCTCTGTCTGTGCAATAACTCTTGATAGAAAAGTCCTAGAGATTTTAAGCTTCATGTATAGATTTCTCTTTGTCCAAGCAGTTATACAAGACATTTTAAAAATTGACAATATCACTAAATACAGTGTTACATTCTTTGGAGACAATACTACTGCCTCCATCAAACAAAGCGACATGTGCCTGTATGCAGAATATAAATTAATTCATGGAAAGCCAAAAACGGACAATTTCAAAAATAAAAAGTTTAACGAGGCCCTTAGAGAAGCAGAACAAGTTTTTAAAACCTCTCTTCTAAGTAAAACCTATAATAGACAATAGCCACAATAGATCACCAGGTTGCGAAGAACTAGACCTCAGCATTACTGCACAAAGAGTTGAAGGTAGCTCCAGAACAAATGAGAGTTTAATACAAGAGCTAGAGATGTTAAACAATAGCAAGGATTTAGTTGAGGTTGTCCATACTAAGATACAACATTTTCATGACGTTGATGACTTAGAAACTTCCCTGACACTGGCCGCCGAAGCAGGCAATGCCCTACTAGCGGAAAACTGTAAACTTAAGCAGGACCTGAATTCTCTAAGGAACTCCAAACTGGCACAACAGATAACCGATCAACACACTCTGTCAGAGCTAACCTATCAAGCCAAGATAGAAGAACTAGAAGCTCAAAATGAAGCCTTACACAGCCGAAACACCCTGCTAGCTGAAAAATTGACCGAAGTTGAAAACCAACTCTCAAAAGAAAAGCAGCTACAGGCTGCTCTAGAAAACACCTTTGAAGAAACAAGACCTAAGTAAAGAAAAAATAATATGCAGACTTGAAGAGAAAGTTAAGCAGCTCGAAAATACCATTAAAATGCTACAGAGTAGAACAGATAACAGTGGCTGCACTGAAATCAAAGTTAATGCCATCGACTCCGAAACCCAAACAAACAACCCTAATATCACTAAACAAAGAGACACACTTCAAATTATGATCGAACTGACCAAACTTAAGTGCAGACAGGACCACCTAGAATCAACAGTGAAGACTTTTCAAAATAATTCCTATCAACATGACCTGCATGACCAAACTAATACAACACCTGCAAAGCCTACTAGTAGAACACCTTTGTTTAAGCAAGTTAAAACACCTAACCGCTTGAATAGGGCTGTGAAAAATTCCAGTTCAAAGAAAGGAAATTATTTTAGTGTCTCTCTACAGATAGCCAAAAATAAAGAATTACAAGAACAAAGACAGATGGACACAGACCCCGAAAAAACAATAGTTCGTACAAACATAAAAACTTTCAGTAACTTTCGAGTACATAACAAACCCCCAATGACAGCAACTCTACTTAAAGACAAAACTTTTGAAGATTTTTTGAAAGAACATATGGAGAAAATCTCAAGAAAAACAAACAGCTCACCAGATGACAGCATGACCAAGACTCCATTAACTAGCACTCCTTCAGATATCGTACCTGGAAATACTTCAAATACTTTTTTAGAAATTATACAAGAAAGCCAAAACACCACTTAAAGAAAACAAGGAAAAAACCTATCACCATCTTTCATCAGAACATTCAAGGACTATCAAAAAAGGTGGAAAGAGTAAACCATCTATTGAGTGACCTACATCCAACCATATTAATACTTACTGAACATGGATTAAACTCAGATAAACTATTACTCACTAAGATTAGTGGTTACAATTTAATTACACACTACAGTAGAAAAGACCATAGATTGGGAGGAGTTGCAATCTACATTAAGGAAACAGAAACCGCAAAAACAGAAGCAATCAACATAGCAAACAGTTGTCAAGAACTGATATGCGAAGCTGCATTAACAAAGATAAAAATCAAGAAAAAAACTCTCTACATTCTAGGGGTTTATCGGACACCAGGAGGACAAGCTAATGTAGCTATCAACATTATATCAGATATACTTACCTCATTTACAGCTGAGGCAAAACTACTTATCTTAATGGGCGACATCAACATAGACAGGCTAACTGTTAACACGAATAATACTATTTTCGAAGATGAATTGCTGGTTTTTGGAGTCAGGCGGCTTCCCCTTCCAGCGACAAGAATTACTAATCATTCAACAACATCAATAGACTGCATCTGTACCAACATACCTGAAGATGCAGTCGACTTTTCAGTGATCCAAGGTGGAATGTCGGATCACACTGGCCAAATCTGTTCCATTGCAGTGGAAAGAGAAGTCTTCCCTAAAAAAGAAGCTACACAAAAAAGAATTTTCTCAATAAAAAACCTTAATAGCTTAAAAACAGGAATTCGAAATGGAAAAGTGGGAACTGGTACACAATGCCCCTGATGTTGAAGAGGCATACAGAACATTTCAGACAACTGTGAGACAAATATTGGACCATATATGCCCTAGCAAAAAAGTAAAAGCAAAGCCGAGGGGCAGACTAAAAGTTCAGTATGACCATAGGCGTAATTTGGGGGTGGCAAGGGGTGGCAGTTGCCACCCCAGAATTGTGGAGCCCGGTATTTTGCCACCCCAGAATTTTGAAGTAAATGTCTAAATAATTTACATATAACTTACTTAAAACTGGAAAATACAAGTCTACCAATAGGGAACCTTTTAACTTTATCAATTCTCCATTAATTTTGCTTAGTTTAGCACAGAAAGATAGCACGTCTTTTAAAAACTTGTAAATCATAAACTTAAAATGAAATATTGGTGTAGTAGAATTTACGAAATGAAATAAGGAACATTAAATGCGTGAAGAGCGAGAATGAGCAATGTAGGCTGCTTCTCGTCTGCCGTCTGGAAACGGCAACTCTGTAATACACAGTTGGCGAGGGAGATTTGGCAACAGGGCACCTGTTGTAGTATATTGTCTTTACAGCTAGAAGCAGACAACGTCTGTCGTGTCGCCTGCCTACTTTAACCTTACTCCTCAGTAGATGTATTCGATTAGTGCAGTTGCAGTACGATGTGAATTACATTTCAAGTGAACCGTCGTATGATTGCATGGACTAAGAGATGGTAAGTTTAGTTCAGTTATTTCTTATTTCGTAGGTTAAACTTAGGTGTTGGTCAGTTTCTGGAGTTTCCCCATCTTTGTTTACATCCAACTAGGCCTAATGCTGAAAAATAGAAAATCTTTTTACTGACTAGATTTCAATAAATGGCCCCCAAAAAACATAACCTCAACTTCTAACTTTATTAGTTCTGCCAGTTAGTTCTGCATTGTTACGGTTATGGTTTTAGTTGTTTAAACATTTTATAGGTGTAATTGGTTGGTATAGGAGAAGTTTTTGCATATATAAGGGAAGTAGCTTGTTTTATAGTACGGTATGGAATACTAGGTTTATTTTTGTTTGTTTGGCCACCTAAATGCTTTTACCGATGTCATATAACCTCACATTTAACGCAACACTACTTTAACCTATATATGTAAAAATAACAACGATACCATCCAATCACCTGAAAATTAAGTAATTTCAGCTTATACCTCTAATTAGGTTATGTTACTGTCATTTTAATAACTCCCGCCTTCCTGTGTTTGACAGCTGTTTTTGCAATGCCGTGGCTGTCAGGCTGCAGACGTTTGTGTCGAAGAGCCAATGACTAAAAAGGTCATACAAAATAATTAGTAAACATCCAGATCTTTTATGGTCTTGCAATTATTTAAAAATACATGTTTTATACAATCAACTCGTAGAGTAAGGCACTAAATGAACTTTATCTTTAGGCAAAAAAAGATTATGTGTAATAAAAATACCAGATTAATAGCAAATTTTAAACTATTTCGAAACCTGGTAATGTAGGCAGACTTGGGTTTTCGTGTACGCCTACAGCTTCTTAAGTACAGTTTACAGTATGCAAATAAAAAGTATGACTGTTTTACTCATTGGCTGTTAGGCTGTGTTTATTCCGATACAAATTTTACACAAAATTTCCCAAAATTACAAAACAAAACTTTGGTAGATAAATCAAAATAAAGTAAAAATGAAGAATAATGGTTTTCTTAAAAACACCGTTTTTGAGATATCTACCATTTTGTTTTATTAAATTTTTATTTATATCTCGAGAATGTTTTGACCGATTTAACTCAAACTTGGCATGGTTTTTATCTAATACAATATCCATATTCAGAAGAATTACCAATTTAATTCAATCATTAGTTTCAAAATGATTGCCATTTAAAATTTCTTAACCTAAATTGTATGAAAACCATAAACTTGAAGTCAAATGTCAGGGCATCTTTTTTGTTGCCCTTTCAATCCCCTATCAAATGGTACGATGTCAAAACAAAGAGATGAGAAATAGTGTCACACACAATAGCGCCCAAAATCAAAAAAATTGTGCAAAGCCTATGCATGTTATATTAGACTTGTATTAATTTTAGGTTTAGGACTCTGTGTTCTAGTAGCATTTTGCCATTATTTAAATGTTCTTTTGCTATTCTTAATGGGGTTTTTTCAGGCTCAGAAGAACAAAAAAGGGCAGAGTTCGTTTGCTGTCCTACTTTAGCTCAGGCCCAGCAAACAAAAAGAAACGGTTAGAAGATGAACTACCAGAAGGAGTTGTTTTGGAACATGAACCAGAACCGGCTGTAGTAGACGTTTTAGATTCGTCATCGGCTCAGTTAACAACCACAACTACAAATGAAGATACCACAACTACTCCTACAGATGAAGTGCAGAGTCCTAGCTGTTCCTCTAGTTCATCTGACCAATTGACAATCACTGTAATTAATAAACGTGATCCTGCTCATGGCCCAGGTTTGGCTAAGGCGTTTTTTAGGGAAGGCTCATTCCAACCACGAGAATTAAATTTCCCTAAAACGGATGGTAGGAAATTTAGGCCAGAGTGGTATAAACTGTATCCTTGGCTGGAATACAGTCCTCTAACTGACAAAGCGTTCTGTTTTGCCTGCCGTTCGTTTTACAGCCCAGAAGAAAAAAATGCAGAAAATGTATTTACACTCAGTGGGTTTTCCAAATGGAAGAAAGCTGTAAAAGTATTTGAGAATCATGAAAAGAGTAACTCGCATCGAAGTAGTAACACTAAACTCAGTTCTTTAAGAGAAGCCGACAAAAGTGGCACTGTTATTGAAAAAGTAAATCAAAAGTATTCAGAAGAAGTACAAGAAAACAGATTGTACTTAGAGGCTTTGTGTGAATCCCTGATATTTTGTGGGAGACAATCTATTGCTCTAAGAGGTCATGACGAATCTACAGATTCAAAAAACAGAGGAAACTTTTTGGAGCTGATGAGGCTTCGTTCCAAAGATAATAGTTTAGTAAACAAATTCTTTGTAGAGCATCGCAAAAATTTTCAATATACTTCAGCGACTTTCCAGAATGAGCTTCTGTCCATAATTGGGGAACAAATTAAGTTGCACATTGCCAAAGAAGTTAAAGATGCAAATGTTTTTGCCATTATAGCTGATGAGACCCAAGACATAGCAAAGCACGAGCAAGTAGCTATTGTCTTGAGACATGTTAATGATAAACTAGAAGTTCATGAGTCGTTTGTGGGGTTTTACCGTGCTAGAAGAACTGATGGCGATACACTGGCAAATGTACTTAAGGACGTTTTGATTTCACTGGACTTGAATATTAAACATCTGCGTGCTCAGTGCTATGATGGGGCTTCGAACATGAGGGGTCCCTACAAAGGAGTGGCAGCTAGAATTATACAAGAAGCCCCCATGGCAATGTACATTCACTGCAATGCACATATATTGAACTTGTGCATTGTAAGCTGTTGCACAAGCGTGAATTCAATAAGAAACACCTTCTTTGTGCTTCAAAGTCTTTACAACTTCATTGAGAAATCAACTAAAAGACATGCTGTTTTTGAAAACATTCAAAAAAGTGCAAAAAGCTTTAGTGGTGGAACAGCAACATTGAAGTCTTTGAGTGATACCAGATGGGCTTGCCGTGTCGAAGCAGTGCGTTCTTTGTTAGATAATTTTGATGCCACTCTTACGACACTACGAGAGATTTCTGAAACAGACCCTGACAGTGGTGGACAAGCCAATGCTTTGTTGAAAAATATGGAGGACTTCAACTTTGTATTTGACCTTCTATTACTCAGGAGAGTTCTAACACAATGTGACATACTGTCAAAGACCCTTCAGTCAAGCAGTGTGACCTATGAAGTTGTGAAATCTGTAAAAAACAGCACACTTGAAGTTTTGCAATCCTTCAGAACAGATGAGTTTTTTCACCAAGTTGTTCAATTCACTGCACAGAAATTGCTGACACGTGCGGGTTTAGAGCTGCCGAGTTGCCAAGAAAGGGCAAAATTCCCTCAAAAATCGGGGGTGGGAGTAAAGCTCCATTTGAATCTGTACAACAGTACTACAAAGTTTCAATCCTCTGGCCAGTTATTGATATCCTAAGCGAGGAGATAGAGGCCAGGCTTCAAGAAAAACAACCTAGATGTACTTAACCACTTAAGCAAAGTTCTAGGTGGAAGTGATATAGACACAGCCAGTGTACAGTATGTGTGTAAATACTATAGTTTAGACTATGACATTCTTCTGTCTGAACTAAACTGTTTTTAACAGAACGGAGGAATCAAGAAGCAAAAGTATCCAAGAAAGAGCTGACGTTTTTGTACAAACATCTTTGAAAAGTGTGTTCCCTATGCTTTTTTTTTTGAACTTTTTCGTTTGTACTATACAATTCCAATGAACTCGGCATCGTGTGAGAGATCCTTTTCATGCTTACGGCGGTTAAAGACATATACTAGAAACTCTATTGGCCAGGAGAGGTTGTCTTCGTTAGCCCTTTTGGCTATTGCAAAGAGGAGTGTAGAAATAGACATTTCAAAAGTAAATTGATGACTTCAATTCAAGCCAGAAGAGAAGGCTTCATTTTGTTTAAAACTAACTTGTGGATGCAGTCTGGTTACATAGAATAAAGTGAAATTTGTTTGATCATGTTTACTTGATTTTTCCTTTTATAAAAAACAAACGGGCTGGGCACACATAAATTAAAATTGGGCACACTTTTGAGTTGTGTGTGAACAATAATTACCTCACTTGTGGACCTTGTGGTTTAGTTAATAACTCAATTCATTAAAAATTATTGTTTTAGGCTAAGTTGTTAGCAGTAAAATTTTTGTAAAAATAGCTTGAAAAAGCTTAAAATACTAACAAATTTAAAGCCAGTTTCTTACAATTTTCCGGGGGAGGGCCCCGGACCCCCCCTCCACCTGGGGGGTATTCCATACCCCCCAGTAGATCTTGCCACCCCAGTTAAAAAGCTGAAATGACGCCCATGAGTATGACCAAGAGTCCAAAATACTAAAAGAAGATTTTCTAATTGCCTTACAAAGATATCAGCTCACCAGAAATGAACATGATAGAACATCCATGGCAGCAAAAAAGAAAGCCTACGATCTCAAGCTTAGGAGTCTCAAACAACATATGGCTGCTAACTACATCACTAACTCTGACAATAAGTCTAAAGCCGTTTGGGACATAATAAACTCAGAAAAGCAAAGTAAGCAACAGAAAGAAAATTCAACACTGAAGATGGAGATAGAAGAAAACATAATAGACAACCCCGCCGAAATAGCCGAACATTTCAACCAATACTTTTCCCAAATAGCAGATTCCACATTAGGCGAAAATAGAGAACATCTGAAATACACAGCCATAACTCATCCGATTTTGCTTCCACAAAGAAATTGTCAATTACTAATTTTAACACCAACAACTGTTAAAGAAGTCTTGGGAGTGATAGCTTCCCTGAAAACTAAATTATCATGTGGAATTGATGAAATTCCTTCAAAATTAGTAAAACACTGTGCCAAACAACTAGCACCACCACTGGTTACCATAATAAATCAATCGTTTTCCTCAGGCCAGTTTCCATCCCCCTTAAAAATATCAAAAATATACCCAAAGCACAAAAAAGGATCCATCACTAAACCCGAAAATTACCGTCCCATTTCACTAATACCAACTTTCTCAAAAATATTAGAAAAGGTAGCACTCTCAAGAATGTTACAACATCTGGACAGATATAATCTAATAACAAAGAACCAACATGGCTATCTCAAAGGACGATCCACCACCACAGCTATCACTAATCTAATTGAATATGTCATAGATAAATTAGAAGACCACAAACACGTATCAGCTGTCCTATTAGACTACAGTAAGGCTTTCGATTGTCTAGATCATGATCTTATCTTGAAAAAGATTTCAGCCCTAGGTTTTGAAGGCTTGGCGAAAGATTGGGTGACTAGCTACCTGAAAGGACGCAAGCAAATAGTTGAGATTCAACAAAATGTAAATGGGAGTAAATGCGTGTATAGATCAAGACAACTCACAGTAAGTAGAGGAGTGCCTCAAGGCTCAGTTTTAGGCCCCTTTTTGTTCATACTTTTTACAAACGATTTTCCAAGTTTTATCAATGACAATTCTGTAGAAACCATTATGTACGCAGACGACACAACTCTTTTGTTTACAAATAACACAGCACAAAATCTAATTTTGGATATTTCATTAGCAACAGAAAAATCACTCCAATACTGCCTTCAAAACGATCTGGTCATAAATCAATCCAAAACCACCCAGATAAATTTTAGCAGAAGACAAGAGCAGATTCCAAAAATACCTAATATTTTAGTTGAAAAAAAGGCAAAACTGCTTGGCCTAACAATTAATGCTGACCTCTCCTGGACAGATCACATACGCGATCTGACCAAAAAACTTTCATCTGGCACTTATGTGGTAAAGCGAATGAAGTGGATAGGAGGTTTGGAGACGGCAAAGACAGCATACTATGCTGTAGTGGAGTCCCACCTCAGATATGGCTTAATTTCATGGGGAGGAACATCTGAAACCAATCTCAACAAAATCCTGATACTCCAGAAAAAAGCTGTAAGGGCACTCTATAGCCCCAGCCCTAGGGAAAGCTGCAGAGAAGCTTTCAAATCCCTGCAGCTTCTTACTGTCATAGCACTATACATCCATGCAGTCGTCATCTACACCAGCCAGATGGACCTTCCTAGAAATGAAAATGCTCACTCATACCACACCAGACGAGCAACGGACTACATTCTCCCTGTACACCACACATCGCAATTCAGCAAAAAACCTTCTTACATTGGACGCAAAAATCATTAATGCACTACCACCAAATCTCAAGAACATGAAAGGGAACGAACTGAAAAGACATTTTCGAGACTGGCTGATGGAACGACCTGTATATTCATTGAAGGAGTTCTTCGATCTTCTATAAATACCACATCAATATTTGTAAAGCAAGAAATATTAATCTAAGTTTTTGTTATTATCTACTATTGACGCAATTGTATTTCTTAAAGAAACAACAAATAAAGAATATTGTCTATTGTCTAAGGAAGGACTATTCTAATTTTGGAGTCAACACTCGAAGAGCAGCCCGTCTGTCTCTGTCTGTGCAATAACTCTTGATAGAAAAGTCCTAGAGATTTTAAGCTTCATGTATAGATTTCTCTTTGTCCAAGGAAGGACTATTCTAATTTTGGAGTCAACACTCGAAGAGCAGCCCGTCTGTCTCTGTCTGTGCAATAACTCTTGATAGAAAAGTCCTAGAGATTTGAAGCTTGATGTATCGATTTCTCTTTGTCCAAGGAAGGACTATCCTAATTTTGGGGTTGAACACTTGAAGAGCAGTCCGTCTGCCTCTGTCGGTGCAATAACTCTTGATAGAAAAGTCCTAGAGATTTGAAGCTTGATCTATAGATTTCTCTTTGTCCAAGGAAGGACTATTCTAATTTTTGAGGAAACAGGATTTTCTGGCATTTGCCATCATTCAGTGAAGGAAGTAAGGCACTGAGGTGCTACCGATTATATTGTATCATTGAACAATAGCATGTGTCTGGAAAACCCCTGTTTCCTTCACAAGTTGGGGAGAGAGAACCCTATTGATTTTTATGTGGAAAGGTTAAAGGGCTGTAAAGTTACAAGTGACTCCGTTATGATATCCTGTTATTTTACGAAAAGTTTTTCTGGGCCCTTCAATACTGTATCAGTGTATTCTTTGTGTTTGCCAACAGCATCAACAATTTGTTTGCTTCCATTTTCTGGTTTTGCTAAAATGAATGATGCTGACTCTTAATTGTTATCGAAGTGAAAATATATATTTAATGGAATATTTCTACTAAAAATATAAATTTAATTTATATTTTAAAATGTGTTTAACAACTAGTAAATAATTAAAGCATTTTCGGAGTAAGCTTTCTTTTAATTGTAACCCATAAGTACAATGCAATGCTTTTGGGCCAATGAGGGTTTCTTGGAATAGTTTGCTGTTTTGTTGTTCAGAATTCAATATCAAAATTTTAAAATATTAGTCATTTTGAAACAATTTATCAGTTGTTATGAAATAAATAAAAAAGGTCTTTATTCATGAGCAAATTTCAATTTTACAACACTATTTTTCAAATCAATTCATGCCAATAACTAAAATAGTATCTAAACTTAGGTAACTATATCTGAATTAAAATTGTTTTAACTATGAAATAGAACAGGTTAGATCAAGGGCGTAGCCAGTGAGGGGGTCCAAGGGGTCTGTACTCCCTCCAAATATTCAATTACCTTTTAGTAAACGATTATTATTATTTAAATAATTCAGTAGTACTGACATGTACTGCTGAAAGATAGAAAGGTGTCATGAACTTTTTAAGGAACAAATTGGGGCCTTACTTTCTGTTCACTACGGGAAAATATCAGTTGTCTTGACCCCTCAAAATTATTTTCTGGCTACATTCTTGGGTTAGATCATCAAACACATAATTTTATTAATGCAATACTGTATATCCAGTATCTAGTCCAAAGTACGAGAAAGCTTCCTTTGTCAGCTCCAATCTTACATGCAACGGTTGTCATCCTTGTCAGATGTGCCACTCTGTAATAGTCACTCGTAGACAGCTTGCGTTTTAGGAAGAGGCCTACAGAGAGCTCTCATGGAGAGCAAATTGGCCCGCTTTGAAAAATCTTTTCTATGTGCTCCAGAATATTTTTCTCAAAGTCAATTGTGGCTCATAAGACTTTTACACATTTCTTATTCTCCAAACAGTTATTCCTAAAAGCAACACACAGACCGCCTGCATTCATTACGTCCTCTACAGATGCTGACCAAAAATACAAAACAGAACAATTCTCAGTGTTCAGTCTAAGTCCCATGTCTTAGCAACTCTTCATTAAGAGCCAGCTGTAGTAAAGACAGGGCTGTCGTAGGTAGGGTTTAATCTTGAGTTTTCCCCACAAGAACAATGCTACACCTCAGGTACTTATTCCCTTATTTTTAATCGCAGCATCATTTAAAAGATAGTTTTATGTAAAGTGTATACTTTTTGAATATTTAAAAGATGAAGTAAAACAGTTTAAAATTTTGTCTAAATAACCCATAAAATATTTTAAAAACTAAAAAACTTTTGGAGATGTATTAATAATATCCCATAATTCTATGACTAAAAATAAGGCATAAAGCTTCATAAGTTTAACAGTGTTCTTATCAGGAAAAACTCAATGTCACTTTGCTACAGCCGACTCTTCAATATTGCACATCAAAACAAGTTGTTTGGTTATATCAGTTATGTGTTCAAACTGAGTTGAGGCACGGAAGGTCTGGGTTCGGACTGTCCATTCTTAAGACGGTGGAGAATATTTAGTACCTACAGGAAAGGGGAGAGCCACATCACTTCTGAACAGAGGTTCAAACTTCTATGAACAGCTTGAAAATCTGGGAGAGTCCGTCGTAATTATGCTTACTTTGTCCACATTTGCATCCACTTCCCAACTGGCATTTAGTTCAATGACTGCTAGTTGACAGGTGTCGACGACTACTGTGCAAATAAGCTAGTGGTAGTGATGGGAACAACCGATTAAAACAATTAATTATTTTATTCACTTTTTGATAAAACCTATTCAATGGGTTAATTTTTCATATTAGTTGAAAATTTTGCTCGTGTGAAATCGATTTTGCAATGTGTGAAACCAGCAGTTACAGTAGGTTGATTTATATTCTACCAATTGTTTCAAGGGCTGATTGCTATTGGTGTTTTACTAAAGCTAATCTATCTTTTTAACTAATTTATACTGTTCCTTTTCTTTTGATTATCTTAATGAAATCTGCTACTGATTTTTTTCATCATAAATTTGTCTGCAAAATAAAATATAAATAAGTCACAGAAAGTAAAGATCCATTGCTTTAGATATTTTAATAAGCATTACAAATAGTTTTTTTAACCAACATATTTAATTTTCTACATAGGCCCAATAAAGAAGGTCGATTTAGTTAATAAAGTTTAGTGTACATTTGGTGTCGATACTAGTAAATATTAATTTACAATACTCTTTCATTTCACAAGTTTATAATATTTGTTAATTGCTTCTTGCCCTGTGGTGATATATGTCATGTGACACAGATGTAGGACGTTATAAACTCGATGTGGCACAAGTGTTATTGAACCTGAGTAGAGTGCCTGCATTTAGTGGTGTGCACGTCACAAAACTGAGGTAATATTGGGATAATTCTAGTCACTTCCGTCCCGAATTACAATGATATGCTAGTAACAGATTTCCCTCGTACAAAATCACTTTGAATCTGGTTATCTCAGAACAAAGAGGTTTGGAGTTCCCTTCTCAGGTGAAACTGAGAGGAATTACTGATAATGGTTCACTTATGCTGATTGTAGAACACATTTTGAGTTTTTCAGGAATGTTTTACTGTGAACATGTACATGTAGCCACATGTTCTACAAAATGTGTTTAATGGTTTTCTACAAAATTGGCACACACTTTTACTTTTAAAATTTATTTTGAAATTTTTTAATGACTGACAACATCTAGGAAAGACAGGGAGTTGTGAGATTTCTAATTACAAATATTATTATCCCTGAGAATTGTTATTATTGGCAAAAAAATGTTTTTTTTTTTTGCGAGAAAAAGGGTTACGGGAACATTTTATTCTATTAAGTGCCTTTTTAGCAAAATTGTTGTTTTATATTTACATTACTTGTTATATTTAACAAGTTTTAGTTCAAAACAGATAGTAATGCTAAAAATGTCAATATTTAGTAAAGTGCGGATTGCTTTTAATATAATGTTTTAACACAAAATTATATTATTTTATTTCATTACAATAATAGTTTATTTTTAATACTAATGACACTATTTGACATCTTCCCAATTAACTCTGTGTGTAATCCGAGTCACTTAAAATAACAGCTATGAGGTATTATTCAGTGGATTTTTGAGAGCCTCATATCCTATAGAATTTTAGTATGGGATGGAACTTTAGCATGTAACTTACAAGTTATAATCTTACAGAAGAGAGCAATCTGAACCATGGAAGGAATGAAAATGCAAGATAGTTGCAGGCCAGTCTTTAAAAGTCTGAGAGTATTAACTGTAATAAATAAATAAATATATATATATATACGTTTATTTATATATCCTCCAGTCTATAACACTAGCAGGTCTTCTGGGAATCAATGAGCGACACACTGCCTATCATGTGAAGCGTTGGCCCATCGCTTGAAGCTCTTTGAAGCAAAACCCTCCTATGCAGGAGCAGTTTTTCAATACCTTACCCGGGCATCCTTGAAGGTCTTGGAGCTGAAAGTGTTAAGGAATAAATTAAAATCTTGGCTAGCAGATAGACCCTTTTATAGTGTCGATGAATTTTTAACCTGGAAGGAGTTACCATGGCAATTGGCAAATAAATAAACTTTGTGCTCCAAATAAAGCATGGCATGAACTAGCACTGACTTTGTAAACTAGTTGTTTTTGTTCTGTTTTTACTCTCTCTAATGTAAATGGTGCCTGTTTGTATCTTGGTCAGTATCTGTATCTATAAATTCTCAGAAATCGGAGAATCCAACTATGATTATCACAATGACTGCTGCAAATACACCTTAGAGGATGAGTGTGTCTGTTTGGTTTCACTGAATATGATTACGGTAAATACCTTATGACATAGAGGCTAAGTATGTATGTTTGGTCACACTCAGTATGATTAACACATTAACATTATTATAAAGCCGATTTATACTTCATTATTTAAACCTTTCCACTCCAATTAAGTGGAACAGGTTAGCTCCAATCTAACTCTAGATGTTGAGCTAAATCTGAATATCTCACATGTATAATCTAAAAATGATCTATTTCATTCCTGGAAGCAGGGGCGTTGTGAGCCAATGGCCCAGGGGGGAGGGGCAAGCTGATATGAAGAATGAGAAAAGTATGATAGTGGTCGACAGATTCTTTTTTGATTTGGTTAGTTAAAACATAGTTGTTGAGGGTTTTTTGTACACTTCTTGACCACTTCAAGGACCAGTCAAGTCAAACATTTAGGACTTTGGTTGCTTTACATTTGGTAACTTTTTTAGAGTCTCAGCAACCCCTCCCTGCCCCCCTAGGCTAAACCTTTGCCTGGAAGGCTAATGACTTTTTTCTTTCCATATAAATAAAGAATAATATTATATAGAACAAAACTTTTTTATTTTAAAGTTTGTGTTATAAAAAAAATAAATTTATTAGTTTATTGTTTGTGTTATAAGTTTGTGTTTTTTTCATTTATTGAAATAATAAACTTTGTTATAAAAGAACTAAAATAACAGTGGTTTTGAGCTATTTTGTTTTTTATCCTGAAGTAACAATGAAACATTGTTTGTCTTCTTTTGGCTGACTTTTACAAACACAAGGAAGTGATTCATAACATTTTCAGACAACATTATACATACTGTACTTGTACTTTAAAACATAACATAAAACAATTTGAAACATAAAAATGAATTCTGATACAAATTTGTAACAAAACTAAACATAAATACAAAATGTTGTTCAATTTTTAGAAACAGCATTATTTTGATTTAAAACCACCAGAATAAAACTATATTTTGAAACTTTCAAAAATATACTAGTTTAAAATAACGTAAATTAAATTACTGAAGACTAAAAAGTTACATACTTTACACTCAATGCTCTTTTACTTCAGTACCCATTGACTATTAAATAAAAATACTACTAATAGAAGCTAAACTGCAGTTTAAATGTTACATCCAGGGAGACAGTGTTTTAGAGAGCAATAAAAGACGAGAAACGCTTCAGTTTCTAATATTTATTTAATATTTAAACCATGTTCAAATGATTTGAACAAATCTGGATGTAGCAGCAGATGTCAATGATCAACACTAGCAGCAAACAAAGTGACTACATTTTTGCCTATGCATAATGATACTGTATTAATGATGAAGTTGGGGCCACCCAACATTTGAAACTTGTGAACTTTGTGTGTGACGGAGCTTTCCTCCCCCACACTTGAGCAGAAAGAATTAAATTATATTGTTTTGAAAGGTTAATGGGTTTTTGGACATTGGCCGTTGTTAACTAATGAAATCTGTCATCTATAAATATTGTAGGTACTTTTTAATAGAGGTGATTAGATAATTATGTCGGCCTCACCAAAAGGTGACCTTTATCTCCCGCCAATAGCGTCATAAACATTTTTGGGGAGATTTTTAAAATTAACTCCACGATCAGTTTTCCATAACCACAAAACATAGGCAAAAGTTGTCAAAATGTTTGTACTCATTAAGTTATTATTTCTCTGATTTGCTTTCAGGTATTTTTATTTTATTACAGCGTACAAGATGAATTTTCTATTGAAATAAACTAGTTACTACATTTAAATGTTCAGCTAATTTAATATTCAATAATCCTATTCCCACTCGTTTAACAGGAATAGATGTAAAGTAAAAATATGGGAGGGGATAATTAGTTCATTGAGGGGAGGAGAATTGGCATCAAAGGGGAGTGGTGTATAAACTTATTTAATCAAAATACTTTGTTTTGGTCTGCACTATGATCATTTTCTCTTCTGGTATCCAGCATCCTAAATTCTTCTACAATGCACTAAGTTCTCTTCGCAACAAGATAATCTGTAACACTCTTCTCTTGGTTTCATGTTCTATAATACATTATACTCGTCATAAAGAATTTTTACATTCTAATGCAATAAGTACTAAGTGTATGTTTTTTTCAAGTAAAATAAGTACAACAATAGGTATAAAAACAGTTTCCTGATTTATTACATTAACAATATAATAAGTGCAAAACAAACTAACCTATAACTTGCCTTCTGCCAACATATCCAAGATTAGAGGAGCAAAGTATGTTATGATACAGTCAGCTCCTGAAAAAATGCATTCATGGAATAATTACGGTATACGAAATTTAATTATATTTTCTTTAAATCAAATAACTAGTTTCAATAAATAAGTGTTATCTTAAAATTATAGACCTTAAACTTTAACTCCTTTCCACTTTTCAAATTATACATAATTATTATTACAGTGGAATATTAACAAATCTACTTGAATGAGGCTTCTAATAAAATCAGTGAATTTGATTTTTAAATTTTTAACCTTGGTAATTTTCGGTTTCTTTATCGTAATGGATTGTAAATTCAGTAGCATATTTTCGAGTCACGCCAATCGTGTTATTGAATGTTGAGTTTAGCTCCAGTTCACCTTCCTTTTTATTGCAGTGTCTGGTATCTGACTAGGCAGCCTTATGAACCTCACTATACATATATAACAAGAAGGCCACCAGAGCTGTGTGGACTCCAACATTGGCTTCTACATGTGAGAGTACAATAAATTTAAAGAGATCAGTTGTAGGATAGAAAACACAAGATAAGAAGCTGAGAAATTGCACTTAGTCCTAAAAGAACCTTTGCGCTACTTTTGGAGTGACAGGATATTCTAGATGGGTAAGGTTACGGGTAGGGGCCACCCCTGTCAGGGTCCATGAAGGAGGACTTTGGGCATTAATTCCAGTCATGTGTTTCCTGGAAGAAGGGGAGGCCAGCTTCAGTCTAAGTAGCCACATGTGGCACACCCTTATGTCTATGCCTTTAATACTTAGGGAGACCCACCAATTCCAGCAGTCATCCTCCGCAGTGGACTAGACCTATCAATCAACCTTTCACCCCAATATCCTTTGCGGTTGGTGATGTGCCATTTCTAGATATCCCTTTGGTTGCCCAGTTTTAAATGACACTTCAGTTTTTGCTATGACCAGTGTAGGATCAACTGGAAGGTACAAAACAGCCAGAAGTGAACCTTCCTGGAAAACGTTAACCTTACTTAACAGTCATATTAATTAATTATGACATCTCTAAATAAAAAACCACAATAATTATACATAACCATAATATTTTGGGCAAACTAATAACATAAACTTATTCATTGAATTTTTAAAAACGTACAGTCATACATTAAAACATGTTCACGACTTTAACAAAAGCGTTAACAACAAAAACTAAACACTTTACATGTAAATGACACCGCAACCACCCCCCACAATGTCAAATTACTGGGAAAACCGTTTACTAAGAGGAAAAATACAAGAAAATCCATCCAGTTACTAAATAATTACATGAGGATAAAATATATTATGTTCAGCTTTCTTAAAAGATGAAAACTAAATATACAAATATAATAAGGAACAAATAAAAAAATTATATCTATGATGAAATAAAACTGATATTTAATAATGCAATGTTGTAATTAAAGTAGTCTTTAGTTTTTATATATCTATACGGTATTCCCATTCTTACTTTCCTCCTAGTTTCTGTCCTTTCTCTATTTTTAAAACTATACAGCTGGCACTATGCATGTTTATTATGTTTGAACTTAATTTCCTACGAGTTTGAATTGGTGATCTTAACTCACCTGCTCTACGAAAAGCCGTTAATGTTTCAGCCACGCCGTCCTCCAAACTGAAACTGCCTGCTTTGGCTGCATGATACAGCATGGCGTACTCACCAGATACCTGTCAAAATTGCCATTTAATATTTTCTATTAATTCTTCTAACCCATTAATATAAGACTTACAAACAGAAATAGGTTTTATTAATACACTACAATTTTGGTTTCCTGCCTTAAAATATAAGCTTGCAATTTGAATTTTAATATAACATTTATGAATTAAACATTTCTGTGAGGGGGATGATATTGAACAGCAAAGATCGTTTGTTTAGAACACTTAAGAAAACTTTATACTGAAAAGAAATGGGATGTTGTTGCCTACTTGATGTACATAAGAGATTTGTACAGTCATCTTGAAATCACTTCATTTCAATCCTTAAAGATATAAAAGTTGTATAAAATATTTTAAAATAATTTTAAATTTACGTTTTAGTCAACAATTTGAAGAATTGTTGTGAATTTCTTTGAAGAATAAAGGTATTATAAACTTTTACCATATTTTTTTATAAAAAAGGATGATACATTCGCTTCCTGTGATAAGTGTATCATACTGTGTGCGGTGGTGGCTTTGAGGTTAACTTCTAGCATAACATCTTTGTTGATGAATTTGCCTTTGGTGAAATCATAATCATAGTACTTCATTTCTTAACTTCCTTAACTTAAAGTTCAGGACACTGGAAGAGTGCAAATACGTGCTCTTGAAATGTCATGTTTCACTTTTTGTAATCCATAACAATGGAAAATGCTCATAATCCTGTAATCCTTTCAAATAATCAACAATATACAACAAGTTGAGTGTGTCAGATGTATTACAGTGCAGTCTTAGTTCTATGTTCAATGTCACTCAGTATACCAGCAGTGAAGGTGTTAAAGAAGGATGTTCTGTTGATTCAACTTATTACTAATTTTAAGACTATTATAAACTAATATTTTATCTTGATATTCATCAATCTAAATTACTTGTACATAGAGGCAGATCTCTTCCTTAGCATTAAGCTGTTGTGCCCATTGGTCACAAACGTTTTTTCAAATAGAATAAGGAGAAAAGTCTTTACAGTACAAGATTAACAATACTGGTTCAGAGCTGGCCTCCCCTTTTTCTGGGGAGCCATGACTTTGAGATTAGTGCCCTAATTCTTCCTCATGGATCTCGATAGGAGGCGGCCTCTATCCCCTAACCTTACTTATCCTGAAATATCCTGTCACTCTGGAAGCAGCGCTAAGGTTCGTATAGGACTAAGTGCAATTCAAAAGCTTCTTGTCCTAAGTGAACAAAAAAAAATGGCAAAAACTTAACTCAGAATGATCATGTGGATTCGGTAGTTCCTAACACATCTGTTGCACTGTTTGCTTTAAGTGGCTAAACTTTGCAGTCAGGATTCACTAAAGGACTCGTATATGGCATAAAAATTTACAGATCTACTAGTATTAAAAATCTTAGGAAAATTTTGTTTATACAAAAAGAAGTAATAAGGGCAACATTAAATTTAAAATGGAAAGAAACAGTAAAACCATATTGTTTTAGCCCTAGGATAATGAATATTTGTATTTCTAATAGCTTGTCTGAAAATTGTGACACAGTATATTTATCTCTATTTACATTTTTAACCATTCTGATGACTTCCTATTTTGATCCTCACCAAAATTAGATGATTAATGATTTCAATGAAATCGAATTCATGTATCGATTTCATGAAAGACTAGGTTTTTTTCTTACACAATGAAAATGGATCAACTCCTGAACTATTACAACTACAGTCAAATCTCGTTAGTAAGAACCTTGATAAAATTAATTCCTTATTAGAATTTTTTTTCAGATCTCCTTGAAACTTTCGTAACACTCAATGCTAAAAACACCTCTATACAAAATAGTAATAAGATGAAAACCTCCATAAGGTGGATTTTTTTGTGATTGGGTTAAGACTGATAAACTTTATACATAGAATAATCTTAGCACAGAACCTCTACAAGATGAACACGACCTCTATAGGACTAATATTTTCCGCTCTCGATCTCTTTAGTACATAATTTTCAAAACAAACAGTGACACAAACGCGTGTCTCAACATGAAATCGCAGCTGATGCACCCCACCCATCCTGCTTCAGGACTGGAGCAAATATAGCGAAGTACTGGGGGCCAAGAAATGGAGTTTGAAGAATTTGTTGACTTCAATGATGATATAGCAGTATGTGGAGATCTAATGGATGAAGATATCCTGGCTTAACCCTCGAATCCTCAAGAAGATGATGATGAGGATGTATGGGCGGAGAGTGATCAACCTGGACTGTCAAAGAAAGACACAAGAGAAGCTATTGATGTACTAAGTGTTTTTTGTGGAGAAAAATTGTTTAAACGAAAGTTTAGTGAATAATTTTGTATAATTATATACCACAAATTATTGTCGAGTTAGATCCCACTTTGGACATAGCAACCATTTATACAGGTGAACAGTTAATAACTTTTTCAAGACTTTAGCAATTTTTATTTTATGTGAAACATTGATCTGTTATGTAAAAATTTCTAAAACCATATGTACCAGTCATTAAATACATACATGGATATTATATTTTAAAAAACTGTTGCAATCTTTTTTTGATCTAGGACTATATTGGAAAATAGCTTTAGTTAGGTTAACAATTATTCGTATTATAGAGGTTGGCCACAAAAATCTTTGTTTTATAGAAGTTATCTCAGAGCGAGGATATTTTGAATTTATTCAAATCTTTCTATAAAGGAGTTGATTGAGGAGTCTGATAAAGAATTCTTTCCTAGTTCTGTAGGTCAATCTTCTCCTTCATAACAAAGTTGTTCCTTCAAATGTTTGGTCTGGTCTTAAGTTCAGTGGTGAACTCTAGGACTATCTCTAATTCTCCAGCCAGCTCTTTGGCATCAATAATAAGATGAATAACAGCAGTATTAAACCTTGATAAAACAAACCTCTTTATTAAGCATACCTCGATAAGACAAATCTTTTCCATAGCTCTTTAAATTTGTCTTATCGAGGTTCAACTGTACAAACACCAGCTCTTTCAATAATAAAACAGGTATAGTTTCTATTTGTTTTAAATAAGTACAATTATTAATTTACATATTCTTCTACAAAAGAATTTCTTTTAAATGCCATGTGAAAGTGATTGGCACTTACCTGATATACAAACAGAGGTATATTCGGGTACGCTTGCTTGGTCTGGCGGAGGATGTCCAGGTATGCGATACCAGGTTTCACCATGAGCAAGTCACACCCCTCGTCCACATCCCTTGACTAACAACTCGATTTTAGTACATTTTAATGGTCTTAGGAGAAATGAACAAAAAATTATTTCTATCTACTACTAATAGAGAACTGTCCTTCCGGCTAGGTCGGATTTTGGGACAACTAAAAAAGGCATTCTCATGGGATCTATGGTAATCAATATTTCTAAAACCATTTGAGATAAAACAAAAGTGTTACCTATAAAAATAATGTTTTGGTAATGATATAAGAATTTCAGAGCATATTTTGTTTTTTTCTCTAGGTTCATAAATAATGGATCTGTGAATTTTTCAGTTTGGACGGCCGCCTTATTGAAACGAAGTAGTGTACCAAGCTGGCCAATGAACTTATAAGATCGATTTTTGTACCAAGTTTCAATTTGTTTGGTACAGTTATAGTTTCCACAAGTCGTGTTATATAGCATAGTGCTACCATGAGGACAATATTGTAATTGGCTGATTTTGTACTCACCTGATAAACCTATTAGCCCCTTATATTTATGAACCTGACGTTCTTGAATGGATTTAGTTCAATGTGGCAAAATTCAAGAGTCTGTAAATATAGGTGGACAAATTATTTTGTATATATTTTCATTATGTATTGAATTGATCACTTAAATAATGTGGAAATAAAAAATTCAAAATTTAATAACCTAGAAGAGTATTCTGTCATGTTAATAAAAGTCTAGTTATTTTGATCAGGTTAGATACTAGTGAGTTGATATAACATTTTGCAGGAGTAGGAGCGCTGAATATTTTGTTTTGTAATACAAATCATTATTAAAATAATGAGTATGGGTTTTAAATCATTATTATTATAGATATAGAGAAAACTTTACATATACAAATATAAATTTTTCTGGCCCTTTGTTTGGCTAAATCTCTTACATTCATATCCAAGTCCATAGAATTTTAAAGTTTTGTTTTCTATTGCTAGTGTTGCCGAATCACTCAGTTGTTCCATTGAGATAGTCAACCTTAAATAATTCTTAATCAACTTGAATTTTTTTTAACTTTCTTCTCCACTGGCAACTAACTGAAACAGGGATAGTAAGAAAAATTTGTAAGCTGATAAATGTGTTAGAAAATGTGTCAATATATGAATCTACAGTTAGTTAAAACAATTTATGTTCGGTTGTGCTCTTTTTTGGTAGCTTAATAGAATTAGAAGCTCTTCCATTAACTCGTCTCCATCTATGTCACACTCTTTCTGATAAGTTAGAACGGTTTTCAAGAGATTTACAACAAACTCTAAGTTCTTTCTTTTCCTTTGTAGACTACACTGTACATTTTCTGTTTTGATTTTGAATTTGTTCACATCTTTCTATAAAGGAGTTTATTAAGAAGTCTGATAAAGAATTCCTTCTTAGTTCTGTAGGTCAATCTTCTCCTTCATAACAGAGTTGTTCCTTCAAATTTTTGGTCTGGTCTTAAGTTCAGTGGTGACCTCTAGGACTATCTCTAATTTTCCAGCCAGCTCTTTGACATCAATAATAAGTTAGTCTCCGATTTTCCAGAAGAGACTTGACATTTTCAATCATGTCAATAAAATCCTGTAATTTAACATTTCTTTCTGAAACTCTTAGCTAACTAAGTATATTTTGAAATGCATGTCATACTGTGTAACTAAGGGGTATAGAAATTTGAACTATTACAGTTTCTTTGCAATTCCTGTAGCGGCATTCTTTCCAAAGGCTACCTTTAGTTACGTTGTGAGAACTTTAGAATTGATGGATGACTAAAATAATATCTAAGTATAATCAATTCCACACCATTCCAAATCACAATGTCATCCTGAAATTAATGGGTTTACTAACCGCTGCTCTAGCTGCTAGGCCTGAACTACCAGGAGGTAGCTGGTAAGCTTTCCTGTTGCCAAATGCAGGGGACGACTTTGATGCCTCACGGAACGGTCCATAGAACGCTGAGGCAAACTTCACAGCATAAGAGAGCAAAGAGACTGACGAGCACATCTGAGCTTCACGCAGCGCATTCTTGATGGCCAACACTCTCCCATCCATCATGTCCGAGGGTGCAACTATGTGGCAACCTATTGATTGAGTCACAATTAGTTCAAGTGGCACAATGATGAACAATTGCTACTATAGGTACAACATTCGTACTACCAGAGCCAATTTATCCGGATCTCCAGCTTATCCGGACTGGTTGTACAGAGTGGAAAGAGTCAAATTTTTGACAGTATAAAATATTTTTGTTGACTCTCCATCATAGTTTGTTATTCTGTTAACGCATACTCACTGTCTGGAATAATGTGTAGGCCGTACAATATTATGGCAAATTAACAGTGTTGAATTAGACCCATGAGCCAATAATTTTAAATTTAGAACATGTAAATGATTTGCTTCACATTGACAATAATATCAGTGTGATGGCTGACTTGGACATTGTATCAGCAGCTTGTTACTCAATGACAACAGAGGACAGTTTTTTTTTGTTAGCCCATCAAGACATCAGGGGAAATTATGGCCTTGAAACGTCTGTAAGATCGTACTTCCCAGAAGTGGTCTACTAGAGTTGAACAAAAGAGACTGAATTTTTCATGAAAAAGTATAATACATTTTTCTTTCCAATTCTTAAATTTATATCTTATCTCTGTAGAACAAACTATGCCTCTGTTATATTTGTAAAAAATAAACTCTTTATTTTCTATAATATATTCTTGTTTTATTGTACTCCCAGAATACCTGGATTTTTGTCTATCCGGATCACTTAAGGTCACAATTAATCTGGATAAACAAGATTGTATTATAGTATTACTAAGTATTTGTTTTCTCATAATATCTCGATGTCCATCTAAAAATGTAAAACCACGTGGGGCTGCACTTCATGAGAAGTTACCCAAATATGGTGCAAGGTTATTATATTTTGTAATTGTTTTTACCTTGTCACGATCAGGTTACTACATTCCATGTCATTTAGAGTATTACAAAACACTTTATATTATTTAGGAAGAACATAAAGTTTGTTATCAAATGATAGTTATTTTTTTCAAAAGTCTAAGTTTAATCAACTGAATAGTTTAACCATAGTTCTCCTCAGTATCTACTTAGTAATGGACATGTTTATTCCTAATTATTATATTTTATGATGAACGAACAACATGAACAACGATTAGGCAGAGTCAGAGGGGCTACATTGGAATGAATCCCCTCAAAAATATTGGGGAAAAAATATTTTAAGAACAGCAAACATTTAACAGGCCACAAGTAAATCTAAGATTGTCTTAGTCTTAATAAATTATCCAGACCACCCACATTCATTGTGAGCACTTATGTTATAAGTAAAATAAAATATATTATTTGAATTTGAAACAACTGAGATATGCATCACCTCATTTTGTTGAGAAATGCATCATCTGAAACTCCATGAGTGAATAACATCTGCAAAACTCTGCACCAAGATATAATGATTTAATGTTATTAATAAGAATTTAATTGGTGTAGTAGACATAGGCATAGATATTAATTAATTAATTTTAGATCTTCAACATGGCTTTACAAAAAGGAGTCATTTATTTTATTCAAAACATTTCATTCAAAGAACTAGACATTTTTTAGATACAGTATTGAATACAGCTAAGTTGGACTAAAAATACATGATGATATACTTAAATTTGCGCAGAACCATTTGGTTCCGATGTATAATATCGGACAAATGTTCTCCACTATTTACACTGTGGAAGGATGGTTTTGACTATTTAAATATTGTAATTTTTATGTTCTGCTCCTTTCTGTAATAAATTATTTTAAAGGTCCTGTCGTTTCTTTTAATAGAATTTTTTTATCTTTCCTAAAAGTATAATATGACATTGGGGGAAGGTTTAGTTGTTTTTAAAAGTGAGAAAATTATATTCATTTCTTAGATTTCAATGTAGTATTTCCTACTATTTATTAGTTTTGTTGATCTGTGGCAGTTACTACAATATGTAGGGTATAAGAATTTGATTGAACAAAACGTACAACAGCTGTATTTCAATAATGCACTAAGTTGGCTCCTAGATACGATAGGGACACCAATAATATTGGAATCTACAGTTAACAAAACAAGCAAAACTGCTGTCATTTGGAGTAGACAGGGTTGCTGTGGCTTATTTCCATAGTTGCAACTTAACAATGAGTGCAACATTATATACTAACCTGCTCTAGCATAGGCTACAGCGACTTCTGCAAGCCTCTTGATGCTCAGTTCGTTGTGGATACTACCGTTGTCTCTCAAGATACCACAGTGGCCATGACTTGTGTAGGAAACACAGGCACACCTGCCAACACACTCAAGTACTGTATTTTAACATTTATTTCATGTTTTAATCTTTTATTTATAGAAGATTAGAACAGAGACGAGAGAGTGTCTCATTACACCTTCCTCAGAAATCAATAATCTTTATTCTTGGACTTAGAGTACAGAATTTGCGTCATACAGTTATACATGATGTGAATCAAGGACTTTATTTTCTTTGTTCATGTGGTTAGGTGTTTCCTCCAGGTGACAAACTCTTCTAAGGTGTAGAAGGAGTGTTCTAGCAACCATTTGGTGAGATGTTTCTTGAAGTTTTTCTCTTGGTGGATCCTTTTTAACTGCTCAGGCAAGAGGTTGAACAGCCTTGCTCCTGCATAGCACGGCTTCTTCTCATAGAGAGTCAGGTGGTGAATTGGCAAGGCAAAGTTTGTGGTGTTGTATTGGTGATTATCTCCTAGTTTCTGATGAAATTTCTCTGTGGCATGTTTCACCACTTCTAGAATGTAGAGTGATACTACAGTAAGAATTTTTTAGTCCTTCAAAGGCGCCCCGACAAGTGTCATATGGGTTTTGCAAAAGAAAACAAACGAGACAATCTAATACCTCTACAAAACAAGTAAATCTAAACAAAAAAATAACAATCAATGAAACTTTAATCATATTAAAAATATCCCATTAGGATGATTTTTTAAAAGATGGACCGTTGTCCTTGTTAAAAGTAGGTATTAAAAATTATTTTATGAAAACTTTATTGAATTGGTTGTGTTTTTAAACGGTTTTTACTGTCCACCCAGCATCTGGCTGGGTTTATACACATGCTGTGTACAGTACAAAAGTAGAAAAGTCAGGGTTTAAACTTGGTTGTCACTCCATTTACTGCAAATGTTCTGTATGGCGTTGAAAATGATCCAAATTTCATTTTTTTCTTTCAAACATTGTTTGAGCAATGTGAAAAAACGTAATAAAACATATTTTCTGGCTACACATATTTGCTTGAGCCACTCAACATAGGGTTCATCTCAAATTTTTGGCTAGACTTTTCGATCGGTTGATTAAACATTTAGGTAGCTCTCATGCTGAGGCATGTCAGTCTTGTGACTCATTGCACCAACCCAATATAATTCCTAGATAGGGAGTCCTAAGTTGGTTTTTTCATGAGGGTGGAAAATGGTGGCTCCCAGCCTGCTAGTTTGACATCCTCCAGAGATCGAGCTTCAAACAGTCTCTTTCTCTTAGATGCCAGCGCTACACAGTCAAAGACGATATGCTCAGCAGTTTCAGTTTCCTGGCTGCAAAGAAATCATTATAGAATCCTATCTTTGTCAAATGACTCCCTGAAGTGGCCTTGACCAGTAAATAAAGCAATTACCCTACCAGGTTATCTCTGCCCGATACACACAATACCCAGCAAAAAACAACATTGGGGCTCCCAAGAAGTTTCTTGCAGAGTTTATGGCTAGATTGACACTGCCATCTTCAACTGTGAAACCCATTGTTTTACTGTGCTCACAGTCTGGGAACGGCTAATACTGAAGTTTGGCTATGCCAGCAGGACCTGCAAGACCTTCAAATGTGACATGAGCTCCTTTTTTAGCCAAGAGGTCAGCGTGTGATCTCATGAGCCCCAGGTCAGCCTGTGATCATGAGCCCCAGCACTCAGTACACTGAACATCGTTTAGAAAGCCGAGTGCCAATAAGGTATGGAACAATCCCAGATTAATTTTTAAGTTATCTGTGTGGAGTCAAGAGCAAGCAAAGGTGCTTGGCTATTGGAGAATATCAGGATGTGTTATGATAGCCCCTCCATAATCTTAGTGAAGCACAGGCAGAGTCAGCACAAATCTCCACCTGGAATATTAATAGTGCAGTGATGGCCAAGACATTGCGAAAGCCTGTCCATGGACTAACTACACCCAAACATGAATGCTTTGTCCGGTTCATGGACAGAGCTATAATGTACTAAACCAGTTGATACTTTGTGTTTAGAAGAATCTAGTTGCATTTGTCTGTTGGATTGCGTTTCAAGATGAACAGAATACGGTTTGATGAAGGCAAATTCAGTCTGCATAGCATCTGGTGTCATGTCCAAGATCGAATTTGGAAGAATTTTGTTGACTATGGTGCAATGACTTCACAATACAGCTACAATTTACACTATCTAACAAAAGAGCAACATTATTATGTGGTCAAGGCATTTATTTTTAATAATTTAAAGAAAGACTTTCTTATTGCTATACACAGGGTGACCACTTTGAACTTTTACTATGGCATCAGATCTAGGGTTAAAAATAAATGTATTTAGCGATATCTAAAAATTAAACTTTTTATTCAAGATTGGGCTCATGTGAAACACCAGAGAATATACTTACATCACATGCAATAACAAGATCTGGAAATGAAGATGTTTAACATGGGAATTGCTTGGAGCACTGGATTGTCTTTCGAATCAGCACTAGATCCATTGGTATCCTACAATTATACACATATTTCAACATTTCATTTTAGAATATTTAGATAACAAACTAAATTCTTTAGTACTCATATTTCTTTGAAGAACAAATAATTTGAAATGATAACACAATTAGAAAAATTTTCATCCCAATCTAGTAAATGTTACCATTAAAAGAAAACTGATTTTGGCTGTGAATTCCACAAAACTTATTTCATAGATGTGGTTGTTTACACAAACCTTTGATATTTTTAAAGTTATTGTTTATTTCTTATTATTTTATATATACTTTAAGTTTTAACTGACATTTTTAACATATTTATATATCTTGTAACAAAATTATTTGTAGATATATTGTATAAAGATCATAACGCACCAACTGTACCAATGCCAACTCCCCTTGGTAACTGAAAGATGGTAATTGAATAGTTCCAACATCTCCTGAATGACCGAGTTAAAAATATCACAGTGAATAATATCTAATTACACTCTGTGCCTCTACAACAGAATTAAAAAAATGAATAATCAATATGTACCATGCTATTGACTCTGCCAAACCATTGAATACCAGTGGTCTTACATATATTTGCCTTTGCTATGATACATCAGACATTAATTATGTAACATTTTAGCTTTCTTCTGTTAATGTGCAATATCTGATTAGTAATTAAAGATTGTGACCATCACTAATGAATGTCACACAATGGGATTAACATATTCTTTACCCCAGGCTGTAGTAGTGGCGTGTGATAACCTTTGTATTATCAAACATTGAGATTCATGGTAAACAAAGTATTAACATTGTGTAGTAAAGCTAGAGTAATACAACACACATTCGCTACCAAGGATACAGTAGAGGTGTCTAATGCGGTATTTAAATAGAGTTACATACCTTTTGTCAGCAATCTAAATAATATAGTATTGTGCTTACGCGTTTCGATGTTACAGACATCATTGCTAAAGCAGTTTAGTACATTCAACATTAAAATTTTCCTGTATTAAAAATCGTAATTCATTAAAAACACAAACACGGACACATACAGGAACATGTAGGGGAGAGTGGGGTAAAACCGGATTCCTGAATATAAGTTTTTGGCAGAAATGAATGAAAATTATTACTAGTAATCTTAGACTAGTTATGTATCAAAATATGGCCATAAATATCAAATGACACGAAAGATGTTTTAATTACTTAGTTTATAGTAAAAAAGTGAAACTACCCAGTTTTACCCTACCAGTGGGGCAAAACCGGGCACACATGGTAAGTATATGGGAAAATATGAAAAACTACAATTTTTTATATACAGATTTATTATTGGAACTAAATGTAACAGGTTTGGTTTGAAAATAAAGTAGCTACTTTTTTGTATATATATATATGAAATTAATTTCATATGTAAACAAATTATTCTATATAAAAATAAAAACTTGTTCAGTCCTTTTTAAGGGAAATTGAACTGTCATTTTACTTTTGCAAGGGTTTACACAAATCACATATAAAGTTATCGTCATCTTCTTCTGAACCACAGCATTCTTCGTGTGCCCACCCTAGGCATCCTGAACACTGTATTCAGCCTTCGTTGCTTTTAGAATTTGAGTAAATGTCGTTGCAGTAAATACAGCCTAGATCTTCCTGAAACCCATCTTCACTAGATAAATCTTCTTGATCAATATTTCTCTTAGTTGACACCTTTGCCTTTTTGTTTTATTTTTCAAACTTGCTCTTGTTTGGTTGCCCATTTTTCTTTTTTTCTTTTAGTACCCTTTTACCTTCGAAGAGTTTTCTTTTTTTTCACCATCTTTCCCTCATTCTTTTTTTTTCTAATGCGACCTCTAACTCTCTCTTGTATGGCGAGGAAGTTAAAATAGCAGTTTTCCCCTTTCGTTTATCGCTTCTTTTGGTATTGTTTCGGTCGTAGTGAGGTGGTGGGATGATATCTCTTGGTGAAACAATGAAAATTGGTTGTTCAGGTGACACTTGACATTGGCCAGATTTGGACATGGGATCTAAAGTCTTTGAACAACATGGTTCATCAAAAGGGTGAACAACCTTGTCTGGTGTGGTTTGTGAAAAACTATCACTTTCAGTTAGGCCTTCTGGTGGTGCTACAGGTGGGCCTACTGCCTCTGAATCAGGAGATTGAGGACTTAGGAGATTTAAAGAGCTAGCCTCTTGAGGTGTCCTGTCTGTTGTCTCTGCTGGTGTAAATAAAAAATCCGGATACACATCCCTGTCAAAAGGATTGCCGCCTGGAGAAAAGCATTGCCAAACAGCTTAGACACTTGGTAAATCGTCACTGGCCTGCCTGGGTGCTGAGCTAGCCATTTTCGGACTTCCTGTTTGTAAAATGTACTAACAGGGGCCATGAAAGTAACATCTAAAGGCTGCATGCGATGTGAACAGTGAGGAGGGAGGCATAACAGAACAACATTTTTAGCTCGGGCATAGTTTATAAGCTCAATACTCTTAGTGTGAGTTGAGTGACCATCAAGTATCAACCAACGAACTATACTACTGGAACGCGCACTGCCCATAAGCCACATGTTGTGTTTTCCGGTCGCACACAGCTGTGCGTTACTGGTGTATCCATGGACTTGCAGGCGCTGAAAGTGGGCAAGAACTCACCGAGTTGAGCGGCGATCGACGGGACGATACGGCATCACGCCTTTTCATGCCGAAAACACAAATCATTGTTTTTATTTGCATTGTTGGCAACTCTTCCTGTTTATTCCTTCAAGACGTCTGATCTGAGCAACTCAACTAGTTTGTTTTCCTTTTATTTGTCAATGTTAGTAATGTTTGTTATTTCGTGACATGGTGAAGAGTTGCTCTGCGTACAACTGCACGTCCAGATGGACTAAAGGCAGCCACATTTCTTGTCACGAATAAGTTCTTACTATATCAACCATGTCATTATTTACCTTTAACTTCCAAAATAGTAATTTTCACCAATATTATGTTCTGTAATGCCAAATTATTAACTGGGTTATCCAAAATAATTATAAGTTAAAAAGGACTGTTAATGAGTACATTAATAAGCTATCGTTTTTATTCATTACCAATAATTATATAGTTGAATAAAACATGCTTATCACTCAATTATTTTATCCGCATTGATCCAAGATATCAATGTTGGTCGTTATATCACTTATGAATGCATAAACTTATGTCATTGCTAAAACAGTATATACTGACCTAGTCTACTTTATAATTATGGGAACTTTGTGATTTTCAGCTACCTGTATTTTATTATTTGTTTGTTTGTTTTGGCTTTCCATTGAATGATGACAATTTACTAAAAAAGTGGATTACTGCGACAAAGAGAAAAAATTTTTAAGCCAACAAAACATACTGTTTTTATGCAGTAAACATTTTACAGAACATGATTACCACTTAATTTTGCCCAACACACTACGAAAATTTCTCAAAAATGAAGCAGTTCCAACAGTTTTTTTATTTTCCATCTCATATACAACAGCCACTGGAGAAACGAAGGAGGATTTTGTCAGAAAGAAGGTGTTTTCAAGGGCGTTTTCAAGGGGCATTTAACCTATGACGAATTCACTGGAAGCCACGGGTTATTTTTAATTAAAACTGTAATTAAGCTATTTTTTTAATAATATCTCATCACATCGCAAAACAAAAAACTTTTGACATTACAAAATCACCCAACTTAGGAATAAGGCAAAAGTTGTAAAAATAATTTTATTTTCTAACACGTAGATTAAGTATGTCATGTTTGTAAATTTTATGTAGTTTACTTTGAAATAAAATACTATCAAAAAATGTTGTTTTTTTCACTTGGGAAATATTTTAATCTTCGTTTTACATCTTTTGCAGACATCTTCGTTTCCAACTTTATAAGTAAAATACCAAGTCAAAATCTCAGTTATTTTGATATTGTACAAAAATCTGTCCTTTAAACTAAAAATAAAAATTCACGGTAAAAAGCAGTTATCAACATTTGTAATAATAAATAAATGGTGGTATCTAACAATATTATTAAGTCTAGAAGTGATGTTAGATCATTACTATAATGCCTGCCATATGGGCGGAGTGAGTGAGTTCTTGCCCATTTCCAGCGCCTGCAGTTTCGGAACGCAGCCCAGGATTTCGGCTCGGTTTCTCCGCCCCAGAGCGCGTTCCATTGTTATAGTTCGTTGGTATCAACAGAACTGGTTTTTCTTGGGATGGGTTGGAGAACCCAACAAACTTTTCCATCCAAAATAAAAATATTTCAGTTTGCATCCAGCCACTTTCGTGGTACTGAGCCATGGATCCTGGAGGTGGGTCATCCATTAGCAGTGGATTTTCCCTTTTTCGTGGAAAAATAAACAAAGGGGGCATAAAAATTCCCTGCCGCACTCATGTAAATTTCAACTGTCACCAAGGTTCCTCGTTCAGCTGAGGCTATGCAGCCTACTTGTTTTTTTACCTTTTAGGGCCAATACTTTTGAAGGCTTGTTGGGTACTGTCGTTACACCAGTTTCATCTACATTATACGAGTATATAGAACTGGGAGAAAATTTGTACTGTTTGTTTTAGGCCCTCCAACAAGTCAAAGAATGCTGAAACTGATTGTCTATTAAAACCAATTGCTCTTGCAATGGAGGTTTTCTCGGGATCTCTCAGAGAAACCCTCTCCTTATGCCTCGCTAAAAACCCATACAGCCAGTCTTTACCTGCCAGTTTTGTCTCATTAGAAAATTTATGTTTAATTTTATTTTGCACAGCAAGCTCATAAGCTAATCTACGGACATCAGTCAATGTAAGGCCGAAAAGCCTCTTTTCTAGGACCAAAATATGTTCAACTAGTAAGTTTTCCTGTTCCTCAGTGAAAACTGTTTTGTAGTGTCCTAATCCACCTTTAGCAGATGCCTCAGTAGCTGATAACTGATTTTGTTTTGCCTTTTTTACTCTATCTTCTAAAGTAGACTGAGGGATTTGAAATAACTTGGAGGCCTTAAGTTATCCCATATTGCCTAAAATTACCTCTTTTATGGCTGATTCCATACTATTCTGATCCCATGACTGCCGTTTGGTCTTCCTGATGTATGTTCTAGGCATGCTTCAGCATCAAACTGTGACAAAAAAATTGTATTAAAAACAAAATATGTAATTGCAATTTAATTGTTAACTAATTTATTTATTTTGGTAATGTAAACAGCTGTTTAAGTTCTGATCTAAATACAGATGTTTGTTTCAGATGTTGCTCTTTAATAGAAATAATTTACATGTAGGCTAAAATCAGTTTTATATAAATACAATTTTATAACATTTAGCTGTTGGTGCGCAACGCTTAAAACGTGGGATAAAACCGGGTACCACCCGGTCCTGCCCCATTCGTCATACCCGGTTTTACCCCACATGTCGATTCAGAGAAAAACGTAACTTAGCTTCGCTAAATCAAACAGATTTGGAACGACTTTGTCTATGTTTACTTCAATAAATAAGCTACACATTAATGTACTTACTTTTAATAATTATCAAGTAGTAGGTCAGCAGTATGCAATCCAATTTCACCAAAAGTTAAATCGGCAAAGTACTAAAATGCGAAATCACACACAGCAACTGTATAAAACGTCAAAGACACATGGCGAGGCGTCCTCTGCTTCTCCTTCCACTACGGATCTTAGTTCTGGCATTAGGCGATACGTAGCAGCACTGGCTAGGCCAAACGTGAGGTACCCGGTTTGGACCCTACCACCCGGTTTTACCCCACTCTCCCCTACACGGACACTAAGTTAAAATATTTTAAAAACAATATAATCACGTTTGGTAGGCATGCCCATGCTATTCGGCCTTGGACAGGTAAGAGAAAGCAATAGCGTGATTAAGTAACTTCGTCACGGTCGCTGTTATCACTGTCGTTATCAGCTGGATAGGGGTCAATTGATGGAGAACGGCCTTTCTTTTCTTGTGTTAAAGCGTTGAAAATGAAGTGTTTTTTTTTAGTTTAACTTTTTGTTCAGCACGTAGTTTTTTCTTTGGGTAAAAATCTCAATTAAAAAAACTCAAAAGTAAAAGGAAAACGCTGGAATAACAAATATAAAAATGTGTTTGTGTGGAATTCAGACACGCCGTAGAATATGGCCTTAAAAAAACAATTAAAGAAACATGGACTTGAATTAACATTTAAACCCTCTAACCAAACCCTCCCCATATCTAAACAAAAACTACAGAAAAGCTTGAAACCAGGAGTGTGTTATGTCAAATATCGCGATGGTCCTAACGCACACATCCGTCAAACAAGGCTTAGTTTCAAAACACGTTATTGTGAGCATAAGTCTGACCGAACGTAAGCCAAACAGAGGTACACTTTCGCACCAACACCTGGTGGATTGTGGTCGCGCAAATGGACAATACTAATGATAGACATGAGGTTTAAAATGTACGTCCAAAAGGTAAACAAATTAGATACGTTGGAAGAATTTTAGATTTATCGGTTCTGCAAAAGTTAGGAAACAAAACATTTCGAGCTGAATGAGAAGTTAAACATCAAAGTACACTATACTTTGTATCGTTTAAATGCAAGGTAAGAAAGGCTACTCTCGATTAATTGATCCATGTCCAATTGATAACGACACTGAAACAGCGGCCGTGACCAAGTTACTTTAATCCTGATGTTGCAGTCTTGTACCTGTCCACAGCCGAGCTGAACCGACAGACTCACCAGACGTGCTCATAGTGTTTTTAAAAACGTTTTTAAATTAGCGTATGTGTACTTGTTTGTGTTTTGAATTACTGAGCCTAGTGCCTAAACATTTTAACGATTGATTGCCTTACTGCTTTGCAATGATGTTTTATCATCGAAACGCGCAAGGAAAATATTGTTTTTGGATTTTTAACAATAAAGTGTGTGTGTACATCTACTGAGAGAGGAATTTTGACTATCACACACTCGCTACTGGAGTTTACAGTAGAGGTTTATGACGATCCTCGTATTGTTGTCAGACATTGAGATTCTTGGTGTTAATTTATTAAAATATTTTACCCATTCATTTAAACAGTTAACCAGAGAATTCTTATTTGCCAATTCTTAAATGTTTACATCCTCCAACCCAATTGACTGTATTTGGCCCCAGTCAAAAAACAAAAAATCAGTCGTGCTGGAGCTATGACAAATTTCCATCTCAAAACATTCTCTGGTGAAATAGGCTTCGTATTTCAACAACATATGTTTATTAGGATTCACTTTTAGAATTAGGTTTTCTAACATTTGAGTTTCCAAAAGAATAACAGCGTTTTCCACGTTTGTTGGGCTACTTTAATATAGCCAGTTTTCTAATTTTATCTCTGATTTCATTGTTTTTTCACCAAAATTGCGGGTCAGAAAATCCATTATTTGAAGTGAAATAAAACTAATTAAATAGAATTTGTGTAAACAAAAACTAAGCAAAACCACACATAAACACCGACTGCTAAACCAACTTTATGTCGATGTCTGGTAACTTTGCCAACTATTACTAAAAAAACTAATCCAACAATAAAATTAAAAAAAAAAAAAAAAAAAAAACTCATCCGAGATCAAATCTGGTAAAAGTGACAACAAGAAAAAAAGTAAGAGACAGGAATAAAAATATAGCCTGAAAACATTCACCAACTTTTTGTAATTTCTTTCTGATATTGTCTGTTGCCGAGGGATACCCTTACGCTTTGATAAAGTCTGACTCAGATTCACTAGTCTGTTTGGTTCATGTATCATACTTGAGAGTTGTACAGTGGTGTTCCTGTTACATCTTGTTTTTTAGATTTGGTATTCATGTAAACATCTTTTTAGTTTACTTTGATATGTACACCATCCTGTTTCTAGATTTGTAAACTTTCATGTGCGTTTTTGTTTCAGGGTTTAAAACGTGAGGTAAAGAGTAAATATTCAAGTTTTATCTTTTACAGCACGAAAACAAATGTTGTGTGGATCGTAATCCTGTTATCCTTTGTCGATAACTAACTATAAACTTTATTCTTTGTCCGAATGTGTTGAAAATTTACCTTACCTGCACAACATGGTTACCAACTAACCCGTTACCTATTATATATCCGTTTAATACATAATCCCTACTGAAATGAAATCTCATTTTACAAAATAACGTTGTAACAAATTATTTTACAAGGCCTACCTTAGACAGTTGAGTTATGACTCCAAAAAGTAGAACACTTTTTAAACCTTTCTCCACTAAAGGTTTTTATTTCGGGTATTATTCTGTTTATTCCGTACCTATAAATCCCTGGCATGCTGTCTACTTCTAACTTTGCATCTTCTATATCCCTAGAACAAGTAAATCGAGATATATATTTTATAATGTTCACTTAGTTTAAATTGATTGGGAAACAGAACAATCTCTCCGACTCATTTGAAAGAGGCATATAGATTGTGTATCAACTTAAATATCAATAATTTATTTCTTATAGGATTTACATGTAATCGACATCTCAAAGACTTTCAGATATAAAAATATTAGAGATATGTTTAATTGAGAAAGCTTTCCTTTTAAATTTTAAGAAATGTTTTGAAATAAAAAAGTTTAAATGGCCGCCATATTGAATTGAAATAGGGCACTAAGACGGTCTTTGAATGAGGCATTATAATATTTATAAGATCAACTATTTCTGTTTCAACTTCTTTAGGACTTTTTGGGTCAGTTATTGTTTCTTCTAGCCTTGTTATATATTGAAGATATATAATGTAGTATTGTTATATACAATACTGATCAGTATTACCAGGGAACTCTACTGTTTCAGTCTTGTTGGATCCCTTCTGAGGGACTTCATATGTGAGAAACAGAGCTGCAGCTACATACTATTCCGGGGGGGTAGGGGTAGGAGGAGCCCTAAATTAGCTCCCAATTTCCACCACTCAACATCAGCAGTTTAAAAATGTTCTTTTTTACTGCTTGTAAATAATCCAAAGGGACTTAATAATTATTATTATACTTGTTACTAGTAGTTACCCGCGGCTTCGCACGCAATTGTCAAGATCTAAGAGCGTCCTTATTAGTGGAATCATTAATGGTGATAGCGATTTACAAAATTACAAGCTCAGGATAATTATAGCCCTTACTTTAACGTGATCGAAGTAGACTCTTTTGAACCGCTCTGCCAAGAGTAAAAGTTAAGATGGTCATTTAATAACAAACGTTTTTAATATGTCTGAAAATTACGTACTATAAAAACAGTACATTTGTACCCATTTTGTATGAAAATTTTGTCTTAATTGGATCTTAAGTTTCCGAGTTGTGAAATTTTAAAGTTGTAATTTGGCTGAAAACCACCAAAAAACCGTTTCTCTTTTTTCGTTCTTTCACACAACTGGAATTTATTGTTCGTAAATAATTTGTTTTATATGTAGGCTATAAATGCAGAAATAAACAATCTAAATTAAATGAATTCCCGTAATCGTAATTCTGCTACTTATTTTGTGATAAACCTTCAAAACACGGGTATCTGTACTTTTGACCCAATAGTAAAGCGATTACGCTCGGAGATTAACTGAACTATACGTAAACAGTAGTTGCAACGCCTTCTATAATACCTTCTATAATATTGCCGCCCGAGGCAAACAACCCCTCTAGCTGCGGATCTGGTCAGAAGTCAAGTCTGTGACTTGATGTCAGACACTGCACTAAGTCGATAGTTAAACTATGCATTGTATATTTATCAAAGGTGAAATTGATTTAAACCCAACATCCGGCCAAAATCTCATTGAGATCTTTTTTATTTTCTTAGTTGACGTCGCCTACAAAAGTAGGCTACTAAAAATATTCCACATGCTGTGAAACAAGGCCACATCGAAAGAACCCTTTTATTTGCACATATCCAACAACTTTTATCAGTTATCTCAAAAATATATTAGTGTTTTATGGTCTTAATATTTGGCCATATTGATTGGTTGTCACTGCTACTGACAGTAGCGTAGCCAGAAATTTCGTTCGGGGGGGGTCCGAAAAACCGGGGGATCCGGGGGATATATTTGTGTGTTATTTGCCAACGAACTCACTGGTAAAAGGTAAATACCAATAATATGCAGCTTTAGTAACTACGCCTTATAGAAAGTGCAAAGATGTAATAGGTAAATTAAACTCTCACAGCAACTCTAGTACCACAAATTTTCTTGTATAGCTACAGAAACTTTACGAAGTTCGATTCTGGCCGAGTAGAAGGCACCAAAGTGATGTTGGATTCACTGGATAAGAAAGAAAAAGAACAAAACAGAGCTTCACTCAAGCGTATAATTGATACAACTATATTCTGTGGAGAAAATTAAATACCCATTTGGGGACATTGGGCCACTGACGGCCGAAAACCCTTTAGAAAAGGAGGGCAATTTTCGAGCGTTGCTCGGGTACAGATCGAAACTAACGGTCGGAAAATGCACCGGAAAACACTACTGATTAGAAGTTCGGCTACTTTGGATTTCACTAATTGAGGTATTTATGAATGAGTTATAATGAAGATTTTTTATATTATTACACTGTAGACGAGTATATAATTATCGGAAAAAAATAAAAAAATCACTTTCGGTCGGAAATAAAATACACCTGAAAACTCTAATGAATAGAACTTAACTACTTCGGACTTCGGTTATTGAGGTAAACGTGGTATTTTTGATTGAGTTAGGACGACGATTTTTTGTTATCATTAAACTGTACTTGACTACCTATATAATTATCGAGAAAAAATCACTTCCGGTCGGTAAATACCGAAGAAAAGCTCTCTACAGATTCGTTTTGACGATTTTGGATTTCACTGGTTGAGGTAAAAGTAGTACTTATAATTATGTTAGGACATTGATTTTAGAGATTAATTCAACGCCGACTAATAAATATATAACTATCGAGAAAAAAAAATAATCACTTCCGATCGGAATATACTAAGGAAAATGAAATAATACCTCAGTCAGTGAAATCCAAAGTAGTCGGAACTTCTTATCAGTAGAGTTTTTCCGGTGTATTATCTGACCGGAAGTGATTTTTTCAATTTTTCTTCTATAATTATATAGGTATTAGTCGGCGTTCAATTGATACCTAAAATCAATGTTCAAACGTAATTCTAAGTACCACTTTTATCTCAATGACTCAACCAGTGAAATCCAAAATCGTCAAAATCTGAATCAGTAGAGCTTTTCCTCAGCATTTTCCGACCGGAAGTAATAATAATATAATAATACTTTTTATTGTGCAAACAATTATAAAAATTGCATACAACTGTCAAATTAAATTATTTAGAAATATATACAGTATATCTATTTTTAATTGTCCACATTCATACCCGTTCATACACAGTCCACACTCATTCCTAAGACTCATACCTAAGCCATACGTTTTAAAATCTTCTAAATTCTACCACCAGAAATAGAGGATGATCCAATTACTTTAAATTTCATCCCAGCGGCTCATCATAAACTCTTCCACTGAGTAAAACACCCTCGACACCAAAAAGTGTCTCAATCGAGCTTTAAATTTAGTTGGTTCATTCAAATTTTTGATTTCATCAGGGAGCTTGTTGATCAGCTTAACACCAACCTCGGATGGCAAACGTTTGAATGCGGCTGTTCGGTGCGGATGTAACCGAAGGTTGTCCCTGCCTCTTGTCCCGTATTGATGGACGTCCATGCCTCGGACCAACTCGCACTTAAATCGGCAGTACAGGGCGACATCGAGGATGTAGAGACAGGGCAAAGTTAGCAATCCAAGCTACCGGAAGTGATTTTTTCGATAATTATATACACGTTTATAGTTTAATGACAACTAAAATCAACGTCGTAACTTAATTATAAGCAGTCATTTTACGTCCCCAAGACGAATTTGAACGAAGTGGTCGCTAATTTAAACTGATCGCCGTGTTACGGTTCAGGTTGCTTTGCGACATCACGTGACCGCGCCCTATAGAAATACCGTGATTACACTACACTATCCGAAAGGCCGAGCCCAAAGTATTGTTTTAATACTTTATGGTTTAAACGAAAGGACAATTATATTTTTAAGAACGGTCACTTCAATCAATTAAATCAATCAATTTAATGTTTGTAGACAAGAGTAATGATAACTGTCCTTTTTTCTCCTGTTCCATGCTTTATTTTTTAATATGTCTTAAAATTTCGGGGGGGGGGGTCCGGACCCCCTGGACCCCCCCTTCGCTACGCCACTGGCTACTGATTTATTGCATGTATTTATCCTAACATATTAAATGTTTGCCAGAAAGAACGATTATTTTAAACGTGATTTATATAAATTATGCTTTAAATTATAAACATTTACAATTACTACAACAAATTTGTAAATCCTCTTAAAATGTTAAGTTACTGATATGTTATGCAAGTTTTTCGATTAGACTACCTGGACGTTGCTACTGACGGATCTAAAAAAATAGTACAGCCTTACGAATTATAGCCTCAATATATTATAAAATAACTGCAGTAGCCTATATAGGAGAAATATAAACCCAGTGTCTGAGGGTTAGCCCATTTCCCAAGTAGTTGGACGGTTGAGAAAGTGTTCTAGAAAGTAGATAGCTTACCGAAACAGATTTTATAAAAAAATTTGGCCAAAAATGGAGAAGTTTGAAAAAGGGAGTTATGGTATGCACCCAAAGGGGGCGTCAGGGTAGGGAGTAAAATGTATATTTCTATATCTACCTGCCAAATTTCAATAAAATTGGATCATGTGAAAACGGATTCACCTCAAGGGCCTGGGATGACTAAAATAAGTCAATTCAGAAACAATACTCTACATTTTAGGCATATTACACATTAAAACTATAGCTCTAACGAAGTATAGAAAACTATGTCGTTTTATCAAACGAGATTACTTACACCACAAAAACAGGATACACGATATTGTCTGAACTTATGCTTTGAACACTTTGCCATTTTCTTAAAATAGGATGGAAAATTGAACTGTGTAAGGTGACTGTTTGTAATCTAATCTCGTCACCTTTGTGCATCTTATCCAGTCAAAGAGTAGAGCAGATTTAAAATTGGACAATGTTTTATTGCTCAACTAATTGTGCTCAATAAATAAATTAACGACTCGGCAAAATCACTGACATATTACGTCATGCAGGTCACACTGTTGTGTATTGTTTATTTACAAAATGACAATCATAAGTATTGAGAAATCAGCTGGTATTATCAATCAGGTGATTTAATGATAACTCTTCCTGGAACAATGAAAGTAGTTGTGTGACGTCCGGATCATCTGACTGTTCCGGTCAGTCAGTGTCGTTCACTGTCGCGACCCATACCAATACCTTACAATTAATTGACCTGGCCAATACAGTTACTGAACCTTCCCGCTAGAGCGCGTTACATTACAGTTAGTATAATTCGTTGGTTACAGGTCAAGACCGGTCTTCTATGAAAGACCGAACGAAATGAAAGACTAACTTAAGAAAGACTGAACGGAATGAGCGAGTAATCGAAATGAACAAGAGAACAAAAACCGATTGATCGAAATGACCGACTGAACGAAATGAACAGTGTCAGTTAGTTTGGCATAATCTTGAGCTACTTTTTCCATTGATAAGGATTATAAATGAACGTAACCTGTAATATTATAAGATTTGGCGATTCGTAAAATTAAATTACTTGCTTTAAAAGAAAATAATAAATTTATTCAGTTCGTGGGAAAAGTGAACGAAAGGTTCGGTTGAACGGGTTTTTTAAAACACTGTGATCCAGATAACTCGTTCACCTGACTGATCTGTTCGAATTGAACGGTTCATAACCGAACGACACATCTCTAAATCAAAGGCAGCGGCCAGCGTTAGTGATGGAGCAATCGATAGATGAGTTTTATAACAGTCTTTAAAATCCTTCTTTCCAGTTTCGAATCCGAATAAAATAATTAATAGGAACGTCTTTAGCCCCTTCCACGTCATCTCTGACAGAAGGCGTTTAATTACCATATATAATGAATATATAAATGTATAGTCTGTATTCAATCAGGTTGTATAGATGCTCATCTATAATCATGAAGTAGACTTCTACCAAATAGGAGGTTGGTTGGTAGGACTGACCTACAGGATCAACATTAAAAGTATAGTGCTCTATAAAATAAGTATAATTTACATTAATTAGTGCTCGTGTCGTACTTTAAAGTTGCGCGGGAAATCGGTATTGTGGACATGATTTCCAGGAAACAGTGACCCAAGCGGCTAAAACAACGTAAGTTTCCTGTTTCTAAAAATAGAATCACTTTATATTTCGTCAAGACTACTGATAACAAATTGGAGCAAGGTCACGTTCGCTGCTACCTGGTCTGCGCATGCGCACTTCGTTGACAGGTTGGACAACGCCAGGGGCTAAGCTTCCCTGCTGACAGGACCGATCCCGCAGCCAGCCGGCCCGCGGCCGACGACGACCTATTGCATGGATCGGAATTATTGATGCCCCTGCATTTGGGAGTATGCAATGTATACCTCGTCATATACTGCAGGACTAGTGTACATGAGAATTGAAGACTATCATTATTGTATTTTCCTTCAACTTGCTTTGGGACTTGTTTTATTTGTATCTCGTATTTATCGATACCATACTGAAGTATTAACAGTGAGTGTCTGGACAAAGACTTAATCCTGTGAGGAAGAATTTCTTTTTTGGTTTCCTATAGTTACCTGACGCTTTCAGATGATGACTGACGAAACTGAACCTGTTTTTCAAAACATTGATTTTGAAAGTGAGGTACAGTGTATTCTTGTAAATTTGACATCTGAGCTAACTATGTTATCGTCCACGTATCCTAATTCTTCATTTGAAGAATTACATACTCAAATAGCTGTACTTGTTGACAAAATGGATACTTTACGCTCTGTATATGATATTCAACTAACGTCGCTGCAGTCTTCAAAGTCGGAGATCAGTCTATTGTCTTCTAAACTTGATCTTGAGAAAGAACACAGAAGAACAGAATTGAACAACTCATTCGCCCTTCAAGATGAGGCGGAAACTGATATACGTAACCTGAAGACGCGTTGTCTGGATCTCACTGAAGCTCTTAGGGACAGAGATGTTCGTTTTGATCTGTTTTGACAACGGAAATGAACTCTGCGTGATAAACTAAACTCTTCTAATGCAATGGTTAGGGGCCTAGGGGATCTTAGAGATACTCAACTGTCTACCATTCAAAATCTTAGTTATAAGTTGGATGTACAGTAGCTAAAGACCAGTTGGTTAAGCTTACTAAGACAAGTGTAAATATTTCTCCTGTCGGTAAATGGGTAGAGGAAGAATCAATTAACACCTACATTAATACATGGTCCTCTGCTGCTGGAGTTAAAATCTTTCTTATTTTTGACACTGCCATTTCACAATTGTTGAAGGTGGGCACACCTGAATCCATAGCTGATACTTTGGCAAATTCTACATTCTTTGCTTGTAACTTTGTGTTCTTTTGTATTAATAATAGTACTGACGTGGATAGAGGTGATTCGGGATCACACTGGTCTCTGCTTTTATTAGACAGAGTTGGTTCCCAAGCCTACCATTTAGACTCCATCTCAGGTCTGAATCGTAGTTCTGCACTTACTTGAGCAGAAAACCTTGGTATCCTTGACATGAACGTGTTAGAAGTTGATTGTATTCAGCAGAACAATGGTTTTGAGTGTGGGCTGAATGTGTTGGTTAATTTAAAAACTTATTGTTCACTACTACTGTCTTCCAAATGTTAAGAAACCTTGGAGTGGTATGCTATGTTTAACTGTAAGTCTGTAGCAAGTAATTCTAGCCAATTGCACGTTAATGAAATGAATGTTTCTGGTTTGTCAGAGATTGGCATGTCAACGTCTCCGAGCCCTAATGATGTTTGCAGACCTAATGTTTTAAAATTGGTTAAGAAACAACACCATGCTAGCAATGAATGGTCGATTGTTAAACCCAAACGTTCAAAAAAGTCTAAACATAACATTAAAAAAGTGCCTTTAAGTTACACTGTTGAGATTAAAAAATAAATATGCTAAACTTGCGTCGTTTGACTCTGAGGATGACCATGACGTTGGGTCTGTGAGCAGCGTCTCTGGGGTGTGGAAAACGAGCTTACAAAAGAATGTTACAGCTAATTTTAAAATGTCTATAAATGTTGAGAGCAATTTGAGACGACAGGTGTCTGTCTTTGGCGAATCAGATAATTGTAAAGATCTACCATATCACAATTTTTCTAGTAAGACTGCCACGGCACTCCCAAACAACCATGTTGATTTAAGAAAAAATGTAAATAATGTCTATAGAGATTCTGTGTGTGTTAAGAGTAGTCCTAGGTATGTAAATAGTTGTGAAAATCAAAAATGTGATTTGAAAGGTTGCCTTGTAATAGGGGATTCGCTTCTTAGACATTCCAGTAAACCATGTGCCTATAGCGGAGCTACTGTCGATATGAATCCTGGCGCAAAAATTGTAAATATAAAGAAAAAACTTATAGATTATGTGCAAGTTCAACCTCAAGTTATCTACATACATGTAGGTACTAATGATGTGCCTGTAGGTTATAACGGAGGGCCTGGGTATGGTAAAAAAGAGGTTTTGCATAGTATGGCAGAGATGCTACATACATGTAAGACTGAATTTCCTGATACTAAAGTAATTTTAAACAGTATCTTAAGGCGTCGTGATATCCACGACGTAGGTTTGGATTATTTTAATGAACAATTGTATTTAATGTGCAATAACTTCAATGTAGAATTTATTGACTTGTATAATTGTATACGTAGGTACCATCTTGCGAAAGATGGAAGGCATCTAAATAGGAGCGGTAGTTTCAAATTGAGTCGTATTATGCTCTCCACGTTATTGAAACCTACATCAAAATCGTCACATTCCCATTCAATGGAGCCTTGTCCTTCTAATGACACCTCGCAGCTAATTCTTGACACTCCCGTTCTTAGTGTGTTCTCCAGTGGACCCTCTCCTGTACATTCCTGTGACCGTTCCCCCGTACGTACCGTACCTCCTTCGGGAAACGAGAGGTCGGGTGTGCTGATAGGGGCCACCTAGACTTCCTTAGGCTGATCCATCAGAATGTGCAGGGTATTGTGCCTAAATTAACTCATGTCGAGGTTATGGTAGATTTGCTCTCGCCCCAGATTTTATGTTTCTCAGAACATTTTTTAAGAGAGTCTGAGATGGATGTTTTTGTGTTGTCTGGGTTTAGGGTCATATCCAGTTACTGTCGATCCACAAAAGGACGAGGCGGTGTGTGCATCTTGGTTCACGAGGATTTGAAGCAATGTCGTGCTGTTGAAGTTTCAAGATTTTGCATGGAGAGCTCTTGCGAACTCGCCTGTATTACAATGGAGTTAAATTGTTCCCAGTTCATTCTTGTCTCTGTTTATAGACCTCCACTTCCTGATCTTAGCAATATTGAAGCTTTTTTTACATTGTTAACTGATTGTCTTGAATCTCTCTTGAAGCCTAGCTTTAAAGTTGTCATAACAGGTGATTTTAATATCGATATGTCAACTGAAAACGAAACCGCTAAACGACTGTCCCACCATATGTCTTCATTTGGACTTAGAGATACAATAAAGTCACATACCAGGGCGTTTAATGGGTCTGTGTCTCTAATTGATAACATCTTTACGAACATCAGCCCTCGTGAACTGGACACTCAAGTGGTCATAACTGCAGTATCTGATCACCATGCTCAGGTTGGAGATTTAAAAGTTAATGTTTCTTCCGTCAAAAACATACCTAAACTCAAAATCACACATCACATCACAACAAATAATATCCATGTGTTGAAAAATCTATTAGATAAGGAAATGTGGGCTGATATTCTTTGTGCACAAGATGTTGATTTCAAGTTCTCACTCTTCCTCTCTACTTTGTCTTATGTATTATATGGATATTATTGCTCCTGTAAAGAGGACAAAATATCAGAAGATTAAGTCTTTTACAAAGATAGTTCTCGATGGGGGACTTGCTTGTACTCCAGGAGAATGTCCTTGCTATGTATTCCCTGACTAAACACCTTGGATCTGACCACCCCTTGCATAAGTCTTACCGAGGTCTTAAGAGACAGTTTCGCACCAGTATTCACTCCGTCAAATAAGGATTGGTATTGAAACACATCACAAAGGCGATGAACAAAAACAGGGCCGTTTGGGACATCATTAAGGACATTATGCCTAACAAAAAAGGTAAGTCTTTTACTAATTACTCCATAACGAATGAATGTGGTTCCTTGATAGTCGATCCGCTTGAAATATCTTGCCAGTTTAATGCCTTTTTCTCTAGAATAGGTGATTGTCTTGGGGGAAAGCTGTTTAAATGTAACCGATCCTCAAGGAATATGCCACACGATGCAGACAGTTGCACCATCGTTGTTTCTGAGGCCAATAGACGTTCAGGTAGTAATCTCAGTAATAAGATCTTTGAGACCTAGCCACTCAGTAGGAGCTGATGGTATCTCTTCTAATCTTCTTAAGGACATTGCTGAGCAGCATTACTAAAAAAGGGAAGCCCAAGTGACATAGGAAACTACAGGCCTATACCCATATTGTCAACATTTTCCAAGGTCTTAGAAAAGTTGTATCTCATTCATTTACTATCTTTTTTATTCCAGAACAACGTCCTTTTTGAAAAACAATTTGGTTTAGACAGGGCTTCTCAACACTTGATGTCGTGTTTGATTTCATCAGTCATGTTTCTGTAGCTCTGGACGAACGTCAGCATTCGTTTGGTGTTTTCTTAGATCTCTGCAAGGCGTTCGATGTTGTTAATCATGGGCTCTTGTTGTGTAAACTTCATAACCTTGGAATAAGGGGATGTGCATTCGGATGGGTCTCTTCATATTTGATAGGCCGCAGCCAAGTGGTTGAGATTCCCTTCATTGACGATTCTGGTTGCTTGAGTCACAGATTATCCTCAATAGAAACAGTTAAATCAGGCGTAACCCAGGGCTCCGTTCTTGGCCCGGTCTTGTTTCTATTGTTTATTAATGACATTTCTTCTAGTGTAAGTGGAGGAAATTTGTGTCTATTTGCAGACGATACTTCTATCAATATGTCTCATAAAATCAGAGAAAACCTTGAATATGACATGTTTGTACAGGGCAGTTGTCTGCTCCAATGGCGTGATAATAACAGACTTACTGTTAACACTGCGAAGACAAAATTTCTTGATTTTAAGATTGAAGTTCATATGAGTCGTGCCAGCGGAAGTTCGTCCATCATTATAAGCGACTCTGAAATCAATTCGTCTGAACATATAAACTTCTTGGGCATGATCTTGGACTCTAATCTTAACTTTCATGTTCATATAGATAGGGTATGTAACAAACTTTGCAGCGGAATTTTCTTATTGCGTAGATTGTCCAGCTTTGCCAATAGAGACATACTTTTGGCTGGCTATTATGGATGTATTTACCCCCACTTGGCGTATGGACTTCCAATTTGGGGCTCTGAAAATGCCAGGACACAGTATATATTTCGATTGCAGAAGAAATGTCTGAGAATTGTATTGGGGCTAGCAACCAACCAGTCATGCAAGGGGTATTTCCGTTCTAATCAAATACTTACATTTCCGAGCATATACATCCTTCAAACATTAACATTCCTAAAGAAAAACATCCATATTTTTACCTCCGATTCCTCTGGACCTTACAATTTAAGAAAATCATTCCGTTTGCCAATCCCAAAGACCCGAACTTCATTTTTTGAAAATCAGTTGTACTATGCATCAATTAAATTATTTAACCATCTCCCCTTGGAATTGAGATCTGAAGTAGTAGTATGTAAGTTTTAGAATAAAACTAAAGTGTTTCTTACTTGATAAGGAATTCTACTCTGTGAGTGATTATTTTATGTTCAAAACCATTTAAGGCGTTAGGAATTAATGCTTATTTTAGCTGTTTATTGTACTTATACTGACAATTTTCTTTTATATTGTTAATTGACAAATAAACACTTTGATTGGATTTGATTTGATTCTTTTATTAAATTTTCCTTCGATATTTCGGCTATTGCTGTTATCAAATATTATTGGCAATATACAGTAGTATAAAAACTTAAATAAGTACGAGACATAATTAAAAGCCTGGACGTTTGGCTTTATTATTAATTAATAACGTAAAGAGATTTTAATTAATAATTTTAACACTGGTGTTATCGTAGCCGCTGCCCGCGTTGAGAAAGGCCCAGCCTTGAAGTGACTCAAACTTTCGGTATGATTTCGGTGGACAAGGTCTATGACCGGATGTTGGAGGGCGAGGACTACTTGGTGCTGCTGGTCCAGCTTTGCACAGGGTATACACCGCGTCAAAAAGACTGATCTGGACCGGAACGTGGGGCAGATCCAAGATCCGAATGGCTAGATAGGTGCGAACCCTCTGGGCGTAAGCCAAAATTCGGAAAGCGATAAGCGGTTTCAGGCTAGAATGCTAAGAGTAGAGGAGGTTTTTAGTGGATATTCCACGTAAGTAGGAGTCCCACACAACAGGCTGGCCACCTGGCGTAAAAGCATTTTCCTGCCGATTCCTGCCTCTCCCTCATACAAAAATCGTAAGAAAATAATCGTCTATACCCATGCGAAGTTTGAACAATATATTTCAGGTCTAAGTGCATTAATTAACAGTTTATTTGTTACACTCCAGGCTTACAGAGATGTGTCTAGTGCTATAACAAAACTAATATAAATAACCAGAAATTTAAGAACATATGATTGAAAGCTAAGAAAAATAGGTTTTTGAACAGAGAAAGTTTAAAAATTCTCAAGTAGATCAATATAACAATCATATAATGTTCAGACCAAAGAGTACTAACTGATGTGCCTGTTCAAAATTAAGTTAACGTTCATACTAATGGTGCAATTATGTGCTATGAGTGGAAAGTGGAGGGGAAGTTGATACCGTAAAGCAGATACCAGCAGATATACAGCAGAATTTAGGTTAAGGCCAAACACATTACCTCATATTTCTGACTGTAACTGACAAATCATTTACACTATAAAACAATAAATTTTAGGACCTAATATTAAAAAAATTGCTGGGGTCTGTTCGATTCGATACATTTAACTGTAAATTCCACTAAATTATGAACATACTGTTAAAATTTGATGCTATTTAGTTTGATATTGAGGATTGGTAGAACTTAATGAGATGTTGGTAACTATGGATCTACTTTATAGAAATTTATTAAAAACTCCACAAAATTGGTAACTTCTTATAGAGATTTAGGAGAGAGGGATTGTGAGTGTTCGTCTTTACAATCATTTTACAACTTAATTAGGATGGTCTCAAATGGAAACATTCATTAATGCAATCAAAGCTGACCTTAACTTGATTGTGTACCTAATCTTGTACATAATATTCTGTATTTTAATTTTAATTTTGGTTCAACTAATTTTGATTGGCCTTATTGTTGAGTTTAACTATTTTTAACACTTGTTCTGCTTCTCAGTAGATCTATTGCTCTTCCAAACCGTTATTACTGGTTCTGAACTGCACGGTCAGTAAAATGAGGGTATGACAGGGGTTTTTAAATCACCACCAAAAAAGGAAAATAAGCAGAAAATAACGCAAAACAATTACAAATTATATAAATTTTATTTAATCAATTATTAAGAACACTTGTAACAGTACATGGTTCACAAACTAGAATTTAAATTTAGGAAACTACATGACTAGATTTATCAGTGTTTCAACATCTAAATTCAAAATAATTGACTATCTCACGCCTTACATCATATTTACAAATAAATTATTTAATGTGACAGTAAATTGCTATAGATGAGATGATTATTTCTATTAGTAAAAAAATCTACTAGTCTATATTACAATACTGTACATAAAAAAATAATGTTACATTAAAAATTCATCAAGTACACATTTAAAACCAACGATTTCATAATCGCCCAGCGAATTGCACTTTCATAAGGCTATATGCCAAAAACAATGCATATCTTTTCTCATTTCTGTGGAACACACTTAAGAAATGCATACTTGTTAAGTTGGTAGACTATATACAGTTTCTAATTAAACTGAAGTATTTACAATCAGTAATTGTTTAATTAAAGAATTCTATTGATTAGTAAGAAAATCATTGTTGAATTATTGCTGAATTTGTTTTTAATTTGTGAATAAATGCTCTCCATGAAACAAATCAACAATTTTTAAGTGCAGGTTTTACTTTGCTCTTTTAAACTTTAAAATATTTTAAAAAAATTAATTCATTGGGATGAATCTACCTCCTTAATTTCCTTTTTTTACCAGAATTGACTTGTTTACACATTTTATTGTTATTTTAATGTAAAAAATATGCTTACAAAGCTCAGGAGGATTAGACTCCTTTTGGACTTTGACCCTGAACAGAATAATAGAGATTTTTATAGCTTTCAGAACTTTAAAAAGACAAATTCTTAAGGCATACAGTGGATATTTCCTACATATCGCAAAGTGGAACAAGTTTTTCCACCATAAGACAACTTTACCCTAAAAGTCTATAAAATATCAGACTATTATCATCAGTTGGTCCATCTAAATCTATCACGGCCCAGAGGACCTATGATCGCCTCAGTCTTGACTACAAACTATATCACAATGGCACTGGAGAGATGCTGCCAGTGCTGCTTCGACTCCCAGGAGGTCTACAGGAGTTCACCTGACTGACACGTCAGGTGCTATGTTCCCATCCTGCTCCTGGGGTGTTCGAGGGTCCTCCACGTCCTGCCCACTCTTGGGGCGCCTCAGGAACTTCCGACTTATCCTCAGCACTCGAGTGCCGAAGTTGTCTGAAAACTCTCGTCCGAGCTGCCGGAGTCGGGCTTGGAGTGGACTTGGCACACGACGCTGGTAGACTGCGACTCTGCTGCCACAACCCACGTTCGACGTTCCAGACTGGGACTGCCCTTCGCCATCAACTTTCACTGTGTCACCCACCACACTGCTGCAACAAGAGTGTACACTGTTCAGAGAAGTTCAACACTTCATAACAAATGTTTATTTGCAAAAGTTTTATGTGTGTATGTGCTTATTATATCATCTTGGATTGTTTAGCAGCAAAATGATTACCTATTTGTCAGCCACACATGTACAGAGGAAATTTGGAAGAAAAAATGGATATTTCCGGACATTTACCATCGTTCAGTGATACAATACAATTAGCTTTCTCAAATAACATTGGGATTGTGGGAGCGTGTTATTGGCACATAAATAAATCCATGGATGCTTTTTTTTATCAGACAGGACCTGACCAAATTCATATTTGTATTTATTATCTGGAGTCATTGGTCCTTACATATTCAGGTTTAATATATTTTTAAAATATTATTAACTGGGTCAATTAGGCTACTTAGTTTTTATATTAAATTGTTTTTATTAAAACAAGTTTATTATTTAAAAACTATTAAGAGTTTATTGAAAACCAATACAAATTTCTCCAATGTAACAGAATAAATTGATTAAAGCTTACAGTGTTAAGGGATATCTTTGAGTACTTTCTAGAATTTGTATCAAATCAGTTAAATGTAATCTGAAGTTTGTGCAAATAAAATACAAGGGCTATCAGCTGAGATAGGCTTCTAAAAATATGAAACAAATGGTGTGAAATCAAACCAAACAAGAAAAACAAAGAGATAGCATAATCAGAACAATATAGTGTAACTATCAACCACTGGTGATAATATAGAAACATATTGGTTTCTCTGTACTTAATATCTGGTCATATAATGCATATTGCTTACAGTTATGACTTGGCTTTTGTAAAAAAAATACCTTGATTTTTACCCTAAAAGGATAATGTTAAACTTTAAACAGTTTAGTCCCTTTTATTTTGGCTGAGATATGTTTACTTTGGGAGGGGGTGACATGGGGTGGGTGTAAATGGCATGCGCCTAAATTTAAATAACTTAGGCATAATTCAAAGTAAAACAATTTTTAACTGATGTATTTTAAACAAGTCAGATTGCTATTAAACAATAGATACTTTTTACGTAAGATTCTTTCTGTGGGAGGAGGGGGTCTACCCCTCTTATCGGCCCTCTTTAGTTACACCACTGTTTTGGCATACCAGAGATCTATGGGTGATATTCTCTTTTTAAATACGTTATTAAAGCCCACTCCAAAAGCTTTTTAAATTAATTGAATTACTTTTTAATATTAGAGTCTGAAGTTGAAGAAACCCTGTTTTCATAGGGATTAAATACTGGCTGCAATTAAAATATTTGATTAAAGTCTTTTTATTCCTTAAGAATAACAAGTAACTAAATGAAAAAACACAATGTGTTAACAATCTCAATCTATATATATAAAAATGAATGTTTGTATGTTTGTCCTTTATGGAATCGTGAACTATTGGACCGATCATGATGAAAATTTGTACGTATATGTATTTTTCCACGGAGAAGGTTTATAAGCTATGCCCCATCCCTTTCCCGATTCAGGATTCCGCCCCACTGGTTACAGAAATACCCATAAGAAATGCATTGCAAACAAACATATGTTAACGTCTTTTCAAATTTTTAATTCAGCTGTTCTTTGTAAACATATATTACACTTATAGTTTTAAAGCATAGAGTAAGCTTACAGAGAAACGACAAATTTTGTTTAAAACTGTTTTTGCAATCACTGTTAAACATAGACTTTACTATCCAGATAATACAATTCAAATTTGACGGTTAAAAATTCACCTTTAACTGCAATATTTATTTAATATAAACCATGCTCATGCTTGATCAGAAGAGTAATGCAAGATATCATAATTACTATCTTACGTTGGCTACAAATATAAAGAATGTTATAAAAATCAACCTTAGTTGTTTTTTTTGACAGAAGTATGGTTCTCAAAACTCCGCGATCGAGACATACAAAGCAAGCTCAATCGTGGCATCGGAGATATAACTAAATTTAAATCTAAAATTTTATTATAGTAAAAAAAAAAAATTTACTAAGTAATATAAGGACTTCGGTTCTTAAGATTTGCGTGCGAAGCCGTGGGTAACAGCTAGATAGAGGCAGGAAATATGGTACATACCTTCATAATACGCCCAAGAGGCTCACGATGGAACGACTATCAATTATCTCAGCAATGTTTAGAATGTAATAGAAAAAGAATAAGTGAATATAGTGTACTGTTTTCAACGGGAAAATTGCGTGCGAAGCCGCGCGGCAACTTTTGCAAAAAAATTATTGAAATGCGCAGCAAAGCGCGCCGGGCCCGCTAGTAACATATAAATTTTGACTCAATATTCACATGTTTCCAATCACCATATTAGAATCTAGATATAAGAAAATAATTTGTGTGACAGCATTAAAATATTTAAAATGTAGATTAAAAATAAATATGTAAGAGGGCATTCGGTTTGAGTTGAGCTACAAGCAAATTGGTGTGGAAAAAATGTCATTTGTCAGTTCAATAATAGATTGGAAAGTCTATATTAAAAGTAGACTTTTATTATTTGAATGATGATATGAAAACCAATTAAAGGGAATTAAAAATGTGATTGTACCATGTGGCAAGATATATCGAAATATATTTCATCTGTAGAATTTTTATAACGTTTTGTGCTGGTACACAGATGATACAAAAATAAAGTGATGTCGTGAATATGCTTTATCCGTGAATATGCTTTATCCACGGTGCAACTATGACTCACATAACGCCTTCCATCTGTTGGACGCATATTTTGCAGCAACACTGTATCACAAATAAGTATGCAACAGTTGGAAGGAGTTCCTTACAAATGAAATAATGCTGTTTTTCTCATTGAATTATAATTGTTCATACAATTTAAAAAAATTTTTATTTCCTGTCAATCACATACTATAGATTTTCCGTTCTATATATAGACATATCTATAGTCTGTGGTGATCTATAGACGTTGGATGATCTGAAATCGGGAAAGTACCGATTAGAAATTCTTCTGGTTATCAGTGCGGGCTTCGTTGGCGAAAAAGAAAAAAAATCACTCCAGATAATACCAAAATTCAAGCTCAGATCATGAGAGCGCTCGAAAAAGTTAAGTTTAACTTTGGTACTACTAGTGACATATTTGTGATAACCTAATCTAAATCTACTTATATCACGTTAAAACAAGTAGTAGATACGGACAGAGCGGCGTCCGGATGGTACCAAAATACTAACAAAACTTCAGACTTGAGTGGAAAAAGTTGAGTTTTAGGACAAACAAACTTTAGATTACATTTAACCGATTTGATACATTTTCTAGAAAGTACTCAAAAATATGCTAACTTTACTAAACTTATTTACTACCTCAGTAAACTAATTTTACTAAATTTACTAAACTATTGTAAAAACTGTAAGCCTAATCACTTATTCTCATACATTGGGGAGTTTATATAACTCAATGGTTTTCAATAAACTCTGAATATTTTATAAAAGATTAACTTGTTTTAATAATCCAATTTAATGTAAAAGTAGGTACGGTTAGCCTAATTGACCCAGTTTATAATTTTGAAAAATATATTATACCTGAATTTGTTAGGACCAATGATTCAAGATGATAAATTTAATACAAAATACGAATTTGATCAATTCCTATATGGTGAAAACTTCTAATAAAAATGTCAATATTTAGAATATTACAAACCAAAATATTATATTATTATACAGATATAACAATAATATTTGCCATCTACCTCTACAAAAGAGAGATTTTTAAATCAGTTGTTTATAGATTTAAAATGTTACACTCTCAACTTAAAACTCACACCTACTCATCACAAGGTCAGCTTACCTGTCCAAGACTAGGTGAGCCGGGCTGAGCTTGATGGCGTCTTCGTAGCTAGGAGGCGCCGCCCCCGTCACGGAGTCATAGTCTGGCGGCTTCTCCAGCGTCGCGGCGCCACGCTGTATCGTCACTATATGGTTGCATCGCATCTTGCTCTGCCTGCAACAGTTACACCGTCAACATCATTGCTAGTCTCTCACAGTGTGACTGGGTAGGGTACGATAAGCGGACCCGGTTTTTTTATATCGAAGAATGTAATCATCGATACCTAATATTCGCATCTCAAATCCTAGACTATCAATCGATATAAAAGTATCTATAGTCGCTCAATAACTATCATGTTTTTAATTAAAATATGAATTTAAATATTTACAGTGATCAAACAAATTATTATAACCAAAAATAAGGAAAAACTGAAGACGACCATATTTGATCCTCTCACAGTTACAGTTGTTTCTTTCCCACCACATTTTCACATACGTTTTTTCGGTACGAGTTCAACATGTTGAAGTCACGAAAAACATGTCTTATCATAATATTTCAAAGCATTGTGATTCAGTTTTCTAAAAATGTACTGCCATTTTTAATAATCAAATATTAGGCTACTTATCATAAAAATTGAAAATATTACATTACGAGTTATTATTTGAAAGTGTTTACAGTTGTTGATATAGATTAGCCTATTTAAGTTAATTGTTCAAAATAATTATTCAGTATCGATTGAGTATATCGATGGTTATGATTAAGTAATATCGTTTGCCCATTGTTTCACATTATATTGACACTATACGATTCAAATTCCTCGAATGAAGGTCATTAATATGTAAACGCATATTTGGATAATGGATAGTATGAAAAAATAATAGTAGGCTGGACTTAAGACAAAATAAGATAATTTATAGTCTATGATTCGAGATGCGAATATTAGGTATCAATGATTATATTCTTCGATATAAAAAACCGGGTCCGCTTATCGTACCCCTACCCTAGAAATAAAAGAAAATTATATAGATATTGAAGTTTCACATAACTTCATACAGCGACATATTTCTTTATTAAATTCACGACTCAAGAAATTGTTGAAATTAAATTAATTCAATACAACTTTGTATAATAAAGTTTTCCTTAAGGAAGTTATTTTTATCAATACAAAATTATGTTACGCCTCCAGCCATCTTTCATGTACATAGGCTAACGTAAAAAATTAATTTACTTCACTTATCTTCAACAGTTTTTTCTTGGGCCTAATTATAAAATGTCCCAAAATGTTGTTTTCCAATTCATACCCTTTCCTCGTAAAAATATTCATACTTCATTTTACTTCGAAAATTTTTTCTATTTTCTTGTCCTTAGATCTTAATGATCTGTGGACAAAAAATCTTATTTAAGTATGAAAAATTATTCCCAAACAAAACCGACACCACTAGGCAAAACGCGTACATTTTATTAGAAATTAAAGTATATGGATATGAAGTTTCAGAAATCTTCGACTTTGTACATAGACAACTGACCCAGCGAATTCTGATGACAGATCCTAGTTCCGGATAGTCTCTGATTTTTAAAACGTCAAAACGTTAAGGTTTCTCTTTATTATATACTAAATCAAACCAAAGCTAGAGGCTCAAAATGAACGTAATAGTAGGAAATAACCTTCCACTTCACCAAAAACAATTAACACAATCAAGATCCTTGGATTTAGAAACCACACGAGAAAGAAGTCACTTTAAA
>NW_025782724.1:0-32714 GCF_021130785.1 Homalodisca vitripennis
TACTGGGGTGGTTAAACATCAGGAATTTGCTGAGGTAGCGTCTGGAAACATACGCTGCTTCCCTGGAGTTTTCGTTGTTCTGAGTTCGCAGTCGTGCCAGGGTTTTGAACGCGTCAAGCTCGCGTGAAATCGAGCTTCTCTGCTCGCTCTCTCTCCATCTCCCCCTTTCTAAATTTGTATTAAAAATTGTTGCAACTGATTCTAAATTATGCAAATAAAATTCAAATTGTTTTCGGCAATAAACTAAATTGGTTTTATTTGGCCAACCGAGGAGCAGAATTTTTTATTACAGCAACCTGGGGGCTAGTTTCCATCACCGTGTCCTTTTAGACCCGAGAACTTTTAAAATTTAAATTACGTGTGGTCGACACGCCACATATTTGGTGGTCAGTGGTGGGGTTGGTAAAATTCCTGTGGGGTTGATGTCAGTTGGTTCTGTCGGTCGGTTTGGTCTTTCTAAAAATAAAATTAGTGTTTCTTTGTTTCGTTGAAGAAATCGAAAAAGTTGGTGCAAGAAGCCGGGACAAGGATGATGGTTAAGTAATTTTTATTCTGCCCGTAGGATAAAATGCCTTAGCCCAGAAACTGTTTATAAAACGTAATATTTGAAATTGTTGAAATCACGAGGTGACTATAGTCAAGGTAATTTAATGTTTTAAAATTAAAACTAATTGAAAACTTTTTTTGATTGGATTTTTATAATTTTTAATTGAATTTTTAAAGTAATACTTGTAATAGAGACGCCATAAGTGGGCTGAGAAACAATAGACGCTGAATATCCGCCATACTTGTTGTAAAGCTCCCACAATTCCATTTCGACATTTACTAGACTAGTTATATTCTTTGTTAGGCATTCGGTTGTGTCGATTAACTTGAATCTCGACAATCGTTATTTCGTTAGTTTGTGAATAATTGAGTAGTTATTCGGTAGTACTTTGTTTTGATTGGACTAGTCCCTCAATAGTTCAATTCTTATACCTGATATTGATCAAAAATAAACCTACACTCTAAGGTTTTTAATGTACTGAGTTAACTGGTAGTTTAAAACCTGATTAACCTAAATTAACTGCCTTCTAAAACTAACTTAATTATACAAATTAGTTGATAACCCTTAACCTTTCTGACTTGGTTAGCGCTAACTCAAAGGTACCGGTACAGGGCAGTGAGGCTAAACCACGTTGTGAGAGAAGGAGGATAAGGGTAGTAGTACAATTAAAGGGAAGTGAAATAAATTATAAATTTAAATATTTTTTGTGAATGCATTAACGTTGGACTTGGTTATATATTTGTTGTAAACTTTGGGAACTTGTTCATAGCTGATGAAAGTTCAAATGTAATTAAACTTTATAACCTTTTGATTAACTTTAAAGTTTTGACTTTTGAATTTTATAATGGTTTAAATTCTTCCCCTCTCGTCCCGTGGTTGCACCAGCAAACCCAGAAATGAGTTAGTTTGCTAAGTATATTGTACAGGCACGAAGAAAGAAGATAAAATATTGTGTGAATAGGTTTCGAGAACATTCGTGATGCTTTGTATGATGAATTGAGTGGATGAGGTAAAAAGGTATTTTAAATATTTTTGGGGTAATTTGAAGGAAAAGTAAATATTGAAATATGGGAAGTATTCTTTGCTCAGAACAAAAGTCATGGGTTGTCTTGACTTAGAGAATAAACCGTGGTGTAACTTTCATATTTGATTAGTGTACAGGACTTAGACAAAAAGTGGATTGATTAGAGCTGAATTGAAAGTTGATTGATTGAATGCAAGTCGATAAATTAAAAGTTATTTCTTGATTTTAATTATGTTTTCACAAACGGAGAGAGCACATAATTATTTAATTGAAAATTTAATTGAGAAAAACTTTTACCAAATATTTTTTTGGAAAAACTAAGTGGTGGGACTTTGCCACTTTTTTGAAAGTAAGTGTGCCTGAACTGATTGACAATGGCTGGTCGCGTTAGTATTGGAGGGGCAAGAAATGGAACCTCCCAGGAAGCCATTGATGCGGTAACTGAAGAACGGTATGGAGACTCTTGGTCATGCTAGGATTTGATCGAAGTGACCACCTGAACACCATGTTGGAGGAAACTTTTTGGCGAGGTCATACAGAACGACCTACGTTCGTACAAGGTAGTGCTCGATTCACTACCCTTGATGGAGGAAAGCCGGAGTGCTGTACCTCCACTTCATTGAAAGACTCGACAATGTCCGGTGAATTAAGTCATTGGGGAAACGACGAAAAATTAAGGTTTGCTAAATTGTGATTGGCTGGAACACCGCCTTGGAGTTTTTATTCGATCGTAGGATCAAGGCCGGTTTGAGTACTTATGCGTGGATTTTAAAGAAGTTTTGACACAACGGTTTTAGGTGGACAAAGCTCCGAAAGATTGTTTACTATCCAGCAGTTGTGTCCTGTAATTACAGCAACGGAGGGGTGAAACGATTGATAGCTTTTGCTGATTCCGATTGGCGGACATTAAAAAAAAAAAAAATGAAAAGACAGTGCGAGTCACTGCTAAATCCAGAAGTTAATGCTGCACTAAGGAAGAAGCGCCGATCGTAGAGCTTTGGATGCTTTTTTAACCGAGGTCTTATTGGACACGTTGGTGATTCAGACTAAGACTAAAATTCCTCCCTACTAACATCCGAGAAGCCGTCACTAACAGCGGTGGCAATTGATCACATTTTGAAAGCAATCGAATGATCCGTCTCGCGCTACAGATGAACGGAAGGTTTTTCAAACTGTGACCTTTGGTTGTTATCGGTGCCATAATCCGGGGCACACGTCTCGTTAGTGTCGGGACAAAAGGGGAGTTTAGTAGACCAGTAATGACTCGAGGTGCTGGCGATGTAATAAGCCATGGGCACAGACAAAAGGTGATTGTCGCGTAAAACTTCTCCTTCCAACCAGCTCTCCTAGTGCTAGTCAGTCCGGGAAACGGGCAGGGGCCAGTGGAGTCGCCGCCGACCCGGTCCCCGAGAGTAAATGAGGCCCACAACCGCAGGCCAAGGCGACGAAAAGAAATGTAACGACTGGAAAGAACACTTGTGAACCTAGAGTATGGAAGCCTTAGTTAAGGAGTCGTGAAACCGCCCGAGTAGATGAAAGAAATACGAATAGTTTCCGGGTTGTGAAAGATTATAGCCGAGGAACTAGTTTGGCCATGGGTGCGTGTGGGAATAATGCCGAGGGAAAGATATTTAATTTGATACCGCGTGCTCAGGTGTCGCTCATCAAACGTGGAGCCGCTGTAGCTCCCGATGACAAAGCCTGACTTTGATTATCCGGGGAATTTCAGGACGAACTCTGAAGATTTACCGGCAGACAAAAAGTGGACTTTGATGTTTTAAAGCCTGGGTGTGTCCGGTGAAAGGGAAACTTTGTTGTGAAGTAACCTACCCCGTGGGTATTTAGCCGTGTTTTAGGTTAGTTGATATTCTGAAAGAGGGAAGTGCATCGATAGAGAACAAACGCACCGTCCTTGACATCCGCTACCATTCCCCCCCCCGCCCTTCCCCCCCAACCCCCCTCCCCCCCTAATCACGGAAGGTGTTTCCTCCGTATGTCTGGCAAATGAACATTTTGGGTTAATATCGGATTGCACAGGGGTGAAGAGTGGTTCCCCCGATTTCAAGGGTAGGCAAGTAGTTGCAGTGCGCCGCGCCACAAAAAGGCACAGGGCCCCTACTCACGACACCTGAGGTTTGTCCGAGTGGCTAAACGTCCAGGACAGTTGTATAGAGAATATTACGTGTATAACGCCAAAAAGATGTCACAATTACCCGCGCGGAGGTGAGAAAACTCGGTTTCAGTTGAAGTTAAAGCAAATTTTGGAATCTACGACTAATGTATAATCTGGAGGGGTTCGGATGTTAGTGGTCGAACCAGTGGGTCTTACCATACCAGGGCGTGTATTTGGGCACCGAGTATTAACTAAAATAGTGAACAATAAATGTTGGGGGGGCGAAGGCTGTGAATGTAAGTGGGAGAAGAAGTATCCCTTACGGTAAATTCTAAATTTGGAGTAGTGGAATCAGTTAGTAACGATACGACGATAGATATAGGTCCAGAACGTAAGTGATTAGTCTTGATAGCTGGATAAGTCACACGGGTCGCCGGAATCAGTCATGTTTTATATGGAAAGAGAGGATTTGCCAGGGAACTTTGGAGCTCAGTTCGTGGTTTGTACCTAATGGTAAAGCATTAAAGATGCGGATGGGTAAATCTGTAAAAGAGAGATTGCACAGCTGACTCAGGGTGATACGTGTTAACTGGTGATGGCAGGAACTAATGACGTGGATAGAGGTGTCTCCTTACCTCGCAGCACCCCATACAACCAAGCCTATTTCAAGCAATACCTAATAAGTGGGATGCTATCGCATTGTATGTTATGGTGAATTTTCCTGATAGGTTCGAACCAAGGAATGTAATAGGAGATCTGAAGAAGAGCTGAAATGAAATCTACTTAGGTACCTTTCGTAAAAAGAACCAATTCCGGACGTGGACGGGGAAGGATTGTTCCTTCTGTAGAGATGCGAGGAAAGGTTTGCTAGGACGCGTTGTATACCAAGCATGGGCTACACCTCAATGAAGCAGGGAAAGCTGAAACTCGCAGAGTTTGAATGGCGGAAAGAGCACACACAGCCATCTTTGGATGATGTAGAATGTGACACACGAAGCGAGTAGGACTAGCTATCAAAAGAATACGAATTGTTTTGATAAATGTGTAGATGTAAAAACTTAGGCCATTTGAGACTACCCGAGACGAACAAGAGGTTGAAAAGAGTAACTAAGAGGAATACAAGGACGTGTTTGCGCATAGTGAGGCCCAGCCTCTGCAATGCACATCGGCCGTAAAACACGTTATCCATACGGGAAATGCTGCGCCGATTTATAAGAAAGCTTATCGGGTTCCATTTCATCAGAAACCCATAGTGGATGAGTTTGATTAAAGACCAACTGGACAAGGGATAATAACTCCTAGTCATAGCCCGTGGGCGTCGCCTGTAGTCATCGTCCCAAAGAAATCTGTGGACGGCAGTAAGAAATAATCGTTTCTGCGTAGACTTTAGAGCAGTCAACGCTGTGACTGTACCTGATGTATATCCACTACCCAACATCGCCGAGACACTTGACTCGCTGGGAGGTTGTACCATGTATACTACACTTGACTTGAGAAGTGGTTATCATCAGATTATGGTAGATGAGGAAAGTCGACCGAAAACTGCCTTTAATGTGCCAGGAGGTCACTATGAATATCTACGTATGCCCTTTGGACTGTCTACGGCGCCTGCAACATTTCAGCGCCTGATGGATTCAGTTCTTATGGGATTAAAAGGGAAAAGTGTTTTAGTGTATCTGGACGATATTATCTTGTTCTCGAAAGATTTGGCTTCGCATTTGTCGCATTTGAGTGAAGTGTTGGAGTAAGCTACGTGATGTGAATTTGAGCGTGCAACTCAGTAAATGTAAATTTGCAGTAGGCGAGGTTAACTACCTGGGTTCATGTAATAACTGGCCATGGTGTAGAACCCGACCCAGGAAAGGTTAAGGCTGTAGAGGGATTCCCTGTAACCTAAGACTGTAAAAGATGTACGGTCCTTTTTAGGTTTGGCCGGATATTACCGCCGGTTCATAGAAGGCTTTGCTGCCATTGGGAAACCTCTTTTTGACTTAACCAAGCAAGGGAAGGAGTTCGATTGGGATCAAGCGTGCCAAACTGCGTTTGAGACACTTAAGCAGAAGCTAGTCTCATCACCAGTGTTGGTCTTCCCGATTTCAGTAAGCCGTTCACCTTGGCTACTGATGCCAGTATTGACGCTCTAGGGGCTGTATTGTCCCAAGAAGTAGATGGAGAAGAACATCCAGTCGCGTACGCTTCTCGCACTCTTTTTCCGGCTGAAAGGAATTATTCTACGACCCGAAAGAGAACTGCTAGGTTTAGTATGGGCTACAAAGTATTTTAGATGTTATTTGTTAGGCCGTGAATTTAAGGCTGTGACAGATCACGCAGCACTAAAGTGGATGTTATCTTTGAAAGATCCAAGTAGTAGACTAATGAGGTGGGCGTTGAGGCTTGCTGAGTTCACTTACACCGTGGAACACAAGCCGGGAAAGAGACATACCAACGCTGATGCTCTCAGTAGAGGCTATGTGCGCAGCTAACTCGCAGGGACGAGCTCCCTGTGGTTGACCTTGCCACACTGCGTGAGCATCAAAAGAATGATCCTCATTGTCAAGAGTTAAGGAAGGCCAAGTGTTTTAAGTTGAGCCCAGAAAAGATCCTGTACAGAGTGAGCGGAGGTGACAAGAAGATTGTGGGTCCCCTCATCTCTTACTCGTGAGGTAATCAGGTTGAACCATGACCTGCCAACGACGGGACATGCAGCGGTGGCTAAGACGTTAGACCGTATTAAGGCAAAATTCTGGTGGAAGGGCATGGATAAGGACGTATTAGACTATGTGCGTTCGTGCCACAGTTGTAGTCAACGAACCAACTATGGAAAGGCAAAGGCCCCCCTTGGAACGTTGTTTAACGAGCCCAAGGTTCCTTTCGAAGTAGTGGCAGCCGACATAGTAGGGCCCTTGCCCATCAGTGAGTCGAGAAACGTGTACATCTTGAGTGTGATGGATCATTTCACACGGTATTGTGAATTTATACCATTGCCTGACCAAACAGCAGACCAGGTGGCTCGAGCTCTAGTGCAGAGAGTGATTACTAAGTTTGGTGTTCCCAAGGCTTTGATTACAGATCAAGGGGCAAACTTTACCTCTGACCTGATCAAACAGTTGTGCAAATTCTTGCACATCAGGAAAATCCAGACTACAGGGTTTCACCCACAGGAGTAATGGTCGGCTAGAGAGAGTACACGCGACTATTGCCAAAATGCTTAGTCACTTTTGTGAACCGTCCATCAGACTGATTGGGATGAATATCTCCCATATATAACTATGGCTTATAACAGTCAAAGCCATGAGGCTACGGGATTTTCGCCGTATGAAATGTTGTTTGGGCGAAAAATGGAAGCTCCTATGGAGGGTGACTTGACAATCACGGAAGATAACGAGGTATTTTGGTGATCATGTAGAGACTCTGCGCGCGAAGTTAAAGGAAACCCATGAAGTTGCTGCGCGACGTAAGGCATTGGCCAGGGCCAAGTATGAAAGGCAGTACAACATGAAAGTGAAGGATTCGTTGTACGAGGAAGGCCAGTACGTTCTGTTGCACGTGCCGAGTATCGGACGTCACAGAGTGAAGAAACTGTCAAAACTATGGAAGGGTCCCTACAGGATAGTCAAGGTGTTATCGTCGTTGAATTTAGTTTTGAAAGTGAGAAATAGAGAAATCGTGGTTCACGTGAATCGAGTAAAGCCGTACGTGAGTAGAACCAAGGTGAATCAGGTGCCGGAAGTGCACGTTGACGACGATGTTGACGATATCGAGATTCCAGACTCGAATATCTGTATTGGTGAGGGAACACCATCAGCAGATGATGGTATCCCTGTACCAAGTGTTGGCACACCTCGTACGGGAAATAGGTTGCCACGTGTAAAAAGGAGGCCAGCACGCCTCGAAGACTATGTGCCATAGTTGGGAATTATATCGGTGGTGCTTTGACAAGTGGGAAGTGCTTGAACATGCTTATGGGACTGGTGTTTCGTGTTGTAAAAGTAAAACTCGATATAAATTTTAAGTTCTGTTTTAGGATTGATTTTTTCTAATCCTGGGAAGTAGTAAGCTGCTTCCAGCAAGGGGTCATATTTGAAGGAGGCAGAGATGTGCTGCTGACGGACAGCCATTGGAGAGTCACGTTGCAGTACAACTTGACGCAGATTGAAGAGGAATCCCGAAATCTAAGTATCTTGGTAACTGAGGTAAAGAATCATTTTAATACATTGTTTCGAAGATCTACTTAATGAAAATATGAGTTCACACTCTCCATTAATTCAATTGGAAGCCGGATTTCGTTACGAATTTGTGCTATTACAGCAGTCAGTTAGTGAATACCTAAATGAAAATTGATGATCTAATAAAACTGTTACCACAAAGACGTGGAAAACGAGGTTTAGTAGATGCAGGAGGTCATGTGTTTAAAGTTTCTGTTTGGTACACTTGAGAATAGCGATTTAGAAATTATTGACGGAAAAATGGATTATTTGTACAACACCAACGAGGAAATAGTGCATCAAGCTAAGGAGCAGGTGACTGTTCTAGCAAATATGCAGGCGGAAATAGTATCACATGCAAAAACAATAAATAACGTAATTTCTATATTGAAAGAATATCATTCTAATATGCATGAACAAATGGTTAAAATTTTCACACAAGCAAATGCTGCTCATTATCAGTTAAAAACTCTTTTTGAATATTTGAAGTTAAGTTCTGCGCTTTCGGATACTAAAGAAACAGTAAGTAGTGCAAGACGAAAGATAACTAAATTCCATCAAGCAAATTGAGAGCTTAGCAGCTGGGGAAGGTTGACAGTAACTTGCTAACACCTCATGAGTATCTAAGAATTTTGAAGGAAATCGAAAAGGTTATACCTCCAACGACTAAATTGTATTCACCTGTTAAATTAGAAAATATTCATCAATTTTATTCTGCTGTAGTTGTTCATTAGTTATACAACGATTCACACCTTAAGGGTAGTGATGAGGTATGCCCCTTTCAAACGATAATAAGATGTTCCAATTATATGATATTATTATCTATCCGGTGTATGATGCCTCTCTCAAAGTGTGGACCCAATGGGAAGTTGGTACCCCAAAAATTATTGAATCAGTAAGGATCGGTTGATGTACTCGATGTACAATCAATTGGAATTCGACCGAGAGTGTCGAGGGGAACAACTGATTGTTTGCCCGTTTATCGAATGTCCTGTTTAGAGCGTAAGCAAGAGACCAAATTGTGCGGTTGAGATGTTTTCATTACGAGCAAGTGAGGCTCTGTGGTAGAAAATTAATATCGGGATTAAGGTCCCCGGTAACTTGTCAAAACTCCAAGCCGATGGATATACAGTGCCTCAGAGGAGCACAGATTGACTTTGAACTGTCTAACTAGTGACGGGACCCTGAATATAACTTCCGCGGTAGTGAAGGGGGTCGGTGAATTTAGAGGAATTGATATGTGTGATGTTGTCTCTGAAGAATTCAAGGTGCCTGCCCGTATTCACGGCAGCTCTGTGTTCTCAGAACAGATAAGTGAAATTGTGTTTTCCAAATGTGGAAGAAATTTACACAAGCGAGGAGAAGGAGCTGTTTAGCTCTGAGCAGGAAACGGCTGTGAAAGTCCTGCAGGGACTGAACGAACCGGCTGGGCACATTAGGTGTTAAGGAGTACCGTCCGGAGGACGTAGTCCGTCATCTGAAGTCCCACATTCTGTTTTGGTCGAAGATTTTATGCTGCAAAAGTGGCAGCTGCTGGTAGTTTTGGGTTAGTGTCAATCCTGATGCTTGTGTACATGGTGTTACAGATTTGTTATGCCTTGTGATGGCATGGTGGTCGGAGTCGCCGGAACCGTCGCCGACAGCGTCGCTCTGCCACTCTGACCGAGGTCTTCGCAAAAGTTGAGAGGCCTGACGTCACTCGACAGTCCTGAAGGAGACCCAAGAGGGTGTGAACCCTGGAGAGATAAACGATGTTGAACAGAACGTGGAGGCAGTCGAAGTTGTTAATCTCGAGCGACTGCGGGACGTGATACAAGCTTTGTAACTGTGAGTAATTGACACTCTGAATAAGTGTGAGTCCCTCAACTCACTGTGGTATGGTTGAGGAAGTTTTGCTTGGCAAACTCCATACCGATTGCTCCAGACATTCGTGTTAATGCTGTGACAGAACAATCTTTCAAAGAAACTTGAGTAAGGAATTGATCGATTTGTGTTAATTGTGGTTGACTAGTCAAGTTGTGTGTTGAGAGATGTGTGCACACGGGACAGTTGTTAAAGGAGACACTGGAAGATGTATTAAAGGAATATACTCGTAGTTATGTTAGATTGGTGATTGTTGATGTAACCATGTTTTTAGATGTAACATTTTTAATTTGTTAAATTGTAGTGTTGTGGAATGTGTAACTGATCTTATGTTTTGATCAGGCAGACTTGGAGATATAATTTTCCAAATTATTCGATAATGGCTAATAATTTAAGCGATTGACAAAACGTAAAGTAAAATAAACATGTGAGACAACCACATGGGGCACAGGAAGGACCTGCCGGCCATCCAAACATACCCTTAACACCTGATCCTACCTTTACCCCAAAGTTCTGGACTGTGTAACCCATTGTTGGCTTGATAACCCATGCATTCAACAGTAATTGTTAGACTAACTTTGTCGCAACTGCCTAGTTGGCTTGCGCAACAACCAACTAAGCGGTGTAACGTCTCCAGTCTGGCCGAAGTAGTAAAGTTGTAAGTTGTTTTGTTAGTTTTTCTTATAAGTGAATTGGTGAGTTCTATATGAATATGTTTGGCTTAGGTTAATTTTAAGCTCTAAGGCATCAGCAGAATGTAATGAAATGTAGAAGGAAGGTCTCGGTGAGCTACCCTGTTTCCAGGGGTAAGCGAGGTGAAAACCTTGGGGAGCCCCCAGGTCCACAAATGCCCTTAAAAACCAAGCGTGGGGGGCGGAACCTTTAGTTTTAGTTTTTTTTTTGTTGTTGTTTCTGTCATGAAACTGAAGAAGGTCGAGAAGTGTGAGGAATGTGTCCTCCAGTTGTTGGATGTTCAGAAGAACGTCAACGCAAACTTTTTAAAAGATGAAAGGTTTTTGAACCGCTTTTCCAGAGACCCCCCTCGCATTTACAGTGTAACGGCCACCCACTAAACTGGGTCGAGCCACTAGTTTTTAAGTCATTTTGTCAGGGCCCTTATGGAATGTAGTACTGTAATGGTTTGGTCGATGCCTTAGTAGCTTAATAAGAACAATTAAGATGTTAACAATTTTTGTACTGTTCTTGAGGATGTTTCTTAACGATTTATTTTGTTAGTTAAGTTTTGATGTCATTCATGACATGCTACTTGTTGGCTGTATATATTATAATGGTTTTGTGTTATAGTCGATGTACAAGTGAACTAACTCAGGATAACTCCATTATAATCCATAGTAGGGGTGACTGAGGAAAACCGGCCCCGAGTGAAAACCCACGAGGCCTAACCAGGAATGGGGGAGTAGCGTTCAAAATTCACAAAGAAGACTACCACTTTATAATTATTTTAAATTTAATTAGGCTCTACAAAATGTGGTATGTTATCAACTAATATTTTTAATCATTAAAATTAAACCCATCAAACCATAGTTATCCTGGAGTGCTCAACCAGATTAATAGAATGTAGTTGTGTTGTAGTTCAACTTGAAATGTTTAAGTATTTTAGATTAAGTTAGAAGCACTGGTTAGTTCCCTTGTACTACGTATTGCTTTAAATGTGTTACTGGTTAGGTAGTCGTATTTGGGTCATTAGAGATAATGGTTATCTGATGTTAATGACTGGTCTTGAATTAGTATCGTAGTATACCATGATATATGTGTTGTAAGCCTGAAATCTTTTGTGTTCAATCATTGAGAAGAGAGCGAGCGATCGGATCGAATTAAAGAATTACGTATCGCGTTTGCATACTTTTTTTTATTAAAAGAAAATTTCTGCCTTTTTAGGGAACTCAATTGTTTATTTAAATTTCATTTAGTTGAGGCTACTGAGTGACAGCTGGCATGGTAATCAATGAACATATACTAAGATTTTCTTGCTAAAGGATAGGACAGAGATCCTCCCCTGCAGATTAGAGACTTTTCTTCTGGCTGCTGGCTGATGGTTCCTCATACTTGGGGACAAGTATGGTTTTAAGGTGGGGGGAGTGTGAACGACCCCAGCATATAGTTTCTAAGACCAGACCGGTAACATCGTATGCGGTCTTAATCAGCCAATTTAAAATATTAAATCATCAGTAATATATTTTATTTTTATTCAGCATAACATTTAATTGTAGTAACGAGTAATGAATATATGCAGCCAGACTTATTAGGTTAAGCAGTGCAGGTGGAGAAGATATATATTTTAATTCAGCACATGAATTGTAAGTCCAAGTCTGTCAGCAGTAAGCCTGGTAATTTTCCATACCCAGAGCAGCTGCGCAGTTACTGGGTGGTAAACAGGCAGGAATTTGCTGAGGTAGCGTCTGGAACAACGCTGCTCCCTGGAGTTCGTTGTTCTGAGTCGCAGTCGTGCCAGGGTTTTTGAACGCGTCAAGCTCGCGTGAAATCGCTCTCTCCCGCTCTCTCTCCCGTTCTAAATTTGTAATTGTTCAACTGATTCTAAATTATGCAATAAAATTCAAATTGTTTTCGCAATAAACTAAAATTGTTTTATTTGGCCAACCGAGGAGAGAATTTTTATTACAGCAACCTGGGCTAGTTTCCATCACCGTGTCCGCATTAGAACCCGAGAACTTTTAAAATTAAATTACGTGTGGTCGTCACGCCACAACTACTCTCATGAAATCTACTTAAATCAATAAATATACAGATTTTGTTTTACAGGAGTAAACAAGCATTTATTCTATTGCTATTTATTCGTAACACGTAAGGTATCAAACTATCTATTAACAAGCTATATTTTTTATTTCAGGAACAGTTTAACTCTTCGGTCTTTACTAAATTTGGTTTTGGAACTTTGAAAAGGGTGATATTTTGAAAACTATTTATAATATATTTTTCTTTGACAATGAAACAATGAATAAATATGTAATCGTGAATCATTACGATTCACAATTAAATTCACAATGAATACACAAAATTTAAACACTAACTTAAAGCGTTTTTTAGTTATGATATTGTTATTGATAAAGCGGCAAGACGAATATATATATATATATATATATATATATATATATATATATATATTGTGTTAGAGATGCCTTTTGGTTATTTTACATATTAAATGATATCAAAAATATATTTTATTTAGTAAAAAATGTTATTTCATTTCTATATTTAGATGGCTTTGCAGTCCGAAATGTGACAAAATAAGACCTGTTATGGTATCATGGTAACATACAATATCCTGTACCACTTGTCATCCCCTGTTTTTACCACAAATACGGTCAGATAACATACGTATAAATAAAAATTAATCGTTAAATGTGATGATACGCGCTAATCACAAGAAAGGATGGACCGATTAGGCTAGTTATTTGCTAAATATTCGTTGCAGAGGGACACATTAAACCCTTAGAGTCTACAAATTGGTTTAGTTATTATGCCCTGCCTGTATTGAATGGTTTAGTTCGCTATGAAAATAACCAAGTAATAGTTGACGAGATATTTATTTTGTTATGCTAGAAACAACAACTTGCACAGCCATTTGGCAAAGAATTTGATTTTATTGCATCGTACGAGTATTTTTAGGTGAGTTTGAATATCGCATCTGGGATTTGGGTTATTGCAATGGTTTCCATTAGGCAGTAATATGAACTTTAGTATTTCGGATTAGATTATTAAAGACAATGAAAGACAAACTCTTTCACCACAATTTCTCTAAAGTCTGCCTTCTATTTATAAGAAGTTTTATTCCAACTTACAATATTACAAGTAAAACAATAATTGAAATAAGCTATAATTTTTTTTCACATAAGGTACGGCACTTTAAACTGGTGATTCACTAGATACGTCATTTTAATGGCTTAAGGTAAAACAGTAAAATGAACCCTGCCTCAAAGATCGATTCTTTCGCAGACTACAAACTCACAAGGCAACAACACTACTATAACAAAAACCTTAATAACGATTATTTTGAAATGCTGCTTGATCTTAATAAGGATTTTAAACCCCTTATACAAAAAGCAGATAGGATAAACGTAGAATCTCGCTTAGACCTTAATTGGCTTATCAATCCTATATAGAACTTACGTATTTATATTTTTTCATACGGACAAAAAAGGATAACTGGAATATGACACTGGTAATATTTTTAGACCGAAAGTAGATTACCAGAGCTGGAAGTAGACGCTTTTTGAAGTTATATAGACTTTTGACAGCTAATTCGTATATAATATTTTATAAGGTTAGTAAGGCAAACTCAACTGTGGCAGAGTAAATTAATGTAAAAGGCCATACGTTGACTTCTTTTTACCGAAATAAGCGTATTGTCTTAGGTATGTATCTGCTTGTTTTTCTCCAAAACAACATGGCACCCCATTATACTACAAAATATCTTGGACAGATTATTTTGAAAATGTTTTTGGAGCTCCATCGCAGCATAACTGCTTTTAATAATTAGTATAAGGACTTCTATATTCACAATTGAGTAAAAAGCCATTGGTAACGGGTATTGTTAACAAAAAACAATTTGGTAAATATAATAAAAACAAAAATTGACTTCCAACTTTGTTTTAAATAAACTTTACCTCTTTTGGGATAACACTGCACTATTTATACGAGTAATTGCCTAAAATAAGAAACAGCTGTTATTATTTTGTTTTATTTTAGTGAATCCTCACTAGAATTAAGTTATATTAAGACAAAACAGTTTAATACATCAGTTATTTATAAAAATTTAAATGAATATAGAAATATTCTATGTATATTAATTGCAACTATTTGGGCATATAAACTTCATTTAAAAATAATTGTTACTAGTTTATAAAGAACATTTTATAGAAAAACAAAAGCAATGCGTTTAATTATGCTATGTAGGTGATTCATCATGTATTAACCAGATTGTATAGAACTACTACAAGCCCGAGAGATGTCAAAAGGATAAAGGGATAATCGTGACAGGAGACTAAGGTAATAAGCAATCAGTATTCAGGGCCACGTGGCTGACAATCTGTCCCCAAAATTAGTCTTTGCTTGGCAAATAAGGTTTAAGCCATTATTGTCATTTATCTTATTTATTCATATTTTCTGTGCATTAAAATTTAATTACCAGTACTTTTTAATATTTAGTACGTGTGATTTTATAAATTTATTATAGAGTTTTGACTTATCAGGAGATAGCAAAACTGAAAAAATATTGGATCATAAAATCAGTCAGAGACAATAGGGTATCATCAAAATGTTCAAATAACTAGGCTTATCTAAAACTATAGAAACATTAAAGTTAGTTAAAATAAAATGCTACAATTATTTTTGTCTCTATTTCATGTATAAATTATTGCAGCTTTTATATATCATTCCACGTATTTCTGTATGAAAAACCCAACAGGTTCGTAAACTATTGCCATCGTCTGCATGTCCGTTTGTTCAACGACGTTTAATAGAAAGGTTCTTAAGTCTTGATAAATTCATCTTGGTTTAAGTATTGATTTTGAAATTAAAATTCAAAAGGTTCTTCAATGCATAATTTGTTTAGGTACATTTTTTTGCCTAGTCCTTCAATACCCAGTTGTATTGGTTTTATATTACAACAGTACAACAGAAAATTGTAAATTCTAATGTTCATACAATTTTATATTTGTTACATAATTTAGCTTTTTAATTTATTAGAATCAAGAAAAATACATAAAAAAGTTGATGAATTTCATCAGATCTCAGTTTGAAAATTTATGCTATAAAAAAATGAAAAGAATCATGTGAAATACTATACCCTACAAAACAGAGTAGTGACCGTTCTGAATGCAGATCAGCATGATTTTGAAGAATAGTTATATCTCTTTAACAAATTAGTTATTATACAAGTTATAGATATCATGGAAAAATTACACATGAATCTAATCAAATCAAAAGAAAATTTAATTATTGATTAAATGCATTTAATTACAGAGCACTAATAAAGAATATACTCTTCACAAAGAGTGCATGTCTGCGTGTGGGAGGGGCTTCAACAAGATACAGCAATTTAAATGTTTGTATTATAATATTGTAGTTCAACATTTTTAATTAATTTAATAAAATATTTTGTATTTTGTTAAACGGGCTTCAAAATTAAACAATTTAACTGAGTAATAACGTTTAACATTCAAATTGCAGCTTATTCGGGTTATATTCAGCGTGCAGTGGTTTTATTATTGATTCTGCCGCTGACGTACCGGTACTGAGCGCACTGGATTCAGGGATCCAACACTAGTAGGCTACAATAACCGCCTCCCTCAGCCTCTATCACCTCACGAGGGACATTTTTATATAAGTAATGCACTATATTAAATGACACAGGCATGATTTTTTAAATTGGTAGTTGATATCAAAGTGTATTTTGTTATTAGTACATCACGCTGAGTTACAGAAAATATGTATTGCTTATTTTATTTTATTTAAAAAAAGAGTGGTGCTATATAAAGTTGTGTTACTGAAAGTACAAAAATTTATTGAATAGAAAATTAGTTCAGTAACGCCAGCTATTATTCGAAATAAGTTTGAGAGTTGACCTCTACGACATTGCAAGAGGTTCCAGCTCTGCTCCAGAGGCACCGTCCCACGCCCATATTGCAACACCAACTGCATACGGGCCAGATATAGGGTTCTGCACCGATCCACAGACAGCACCCGCGGAGCTGACGAAAGGCGCAAAATAGTTTTTTCCCAGGCGCAACTTTATATAATGTACATTAGGGAGCCAACTAAGTTTGTGATCTTCTCTTATAATAACTCCCAGATATCTATAGCGGTCCGTACGTTATATTATACTGCAACCAAATGTTGAGCCCACTGGTCACCGTATACGTGTAATCTAAGTATCCGGAGACATGGACCATTGCAGGAAAAAATTGATAAACATTTGATATTGTTAGTATTTTTAATAAGGTTGTAGAGTAACTAACCTAGATACAAAAACATTATTTGAACTTACCTTATACAAATATAAGTTTATAAATTCTTTTACAAGTTGTGTCTGGACAAATTAATTCATGTTAAGTGTCAGTTGTAACATTCTTACTAAAATTTTGAGTTTTAATACATTATATTGTTACAAAACATTATAATTTCAGTCGTAATTATTAACGTTTTATTAACATTTCTAAAATGAAGTAAAAGGGGAGTACTTATTTTCAACAAATTTATATTATATCAGATACAGATCGAGATAGAATAGTAGCACTACCCCATTTGCCAAATGTTATTGGTGCCATTGCTACTTCATGCAAAAACTGTCCTCTTCTAGAGCCAAGTGGGAAAATATATTGCCAACAACATGTGCATGATTTTTTTAAATCAGCTTTTTTTTACATTTTATTCACTTTACTACTCCTACTTAAGTTGAACGGATATTGAAAGTCACATCTAATTTAGATATCCAAATATGGGTCATTCTGTTGTGAAAAATATTCATTGAGACTTTCAATTGCAAGCAAGAGAGAGATCGTTCCTAATCCGCCATTTGTGTTTGTGACTGAAAGCTGTGATAACATGACAAAATTGCATGATGGAGTGGAAGAACCGGATTGATTTATCCATTCACTTCGTTCAGCTGTCGTTTCATTTAAATTTGCATTACAGTGTTGGCGGTTTCACGTTAACCTCAATCGTTATTTTAAAGATTGGTTAATATAAAAAACATACTTTCATACATGTTTCGAACTATCTATTTACCCAGTTGTGAACGGTCTCTTAGTATTAAAGTATCACATTAAATTTTAATCTAGGATATTTTATACATTTTGTAAAATCTTATTTATCAGAAAATAATACATTAAACTTTTATTATTTACAAAAAAATGTATCAATATTTCATTAAGTTTATTCCTGTTTAATGTAAAGCAAATTATTATTATCATTCGATATTTTAAATACCTAGTTATATTTTTAAAAGACTGAAGTTTTAAACAGTTAGTATTATGCTAAAACCTAATTCTGGCATTACTATTAAGTTTCAAACTTACTAATATTCGTATAACTTAATCCTGAATTTGTCTTTACAAATTCTAACCAAAACAAACAATTGTTCAGTTATTTAGTGAACGTACTGTTTGGTTATAGATTGCATTTCAGAATAAGATACATAAGATTTATAATATATTTTATGGATAATGAGATAAACAATGTTATGTGGTAAGAGCAGATAATATGTTTTGCTTACGAGACATGTTTGACATATCAAGTAATTCTTGATATTACAAATTTAATCCAAACACTAAAGTTTGAAACAAAAACTGTATTTTAGAAACATTTAATATTTTAGTTTCATAAAAGTTTTTTGTACTTTATGAACTAAATATAGCAATAATTTAATAACTTATGTAAACTTTCATTATATTATAATAAATAGCATATAATGATATTCTTTACTCAAATGATATAACACAAAAAAACATGTTATTTTGTTTATAAGCAGTTGTGATTCCTACAAGTTATTTCGGTAGTTCATAGTTCTTAGGACCTGTGTGTTGGCGCCAAAAGAATATGTCGATGATCTTACACTCCGACCTGAAACACTAATTTAGATCTTTTTAAGACATATATAGCTTGACTAGACTAAATTTATTCATTACTTTTCCCACTTGGTATTTCCCCCCAGTGTGTAACGTTTTGATAAATACTATTGTTTACTTCTAGGGGTATTTTACTGGTGCACTACATTCGTACATACAAAGCTTTTACAAATTTTATAATTTAAAAATAGAAGTTTTTAAAAAAACATTGAGGAACATGATGTTAAGTCCGCATAGAAAAAAATAATTTTTGTTTATTGTAAGGAAGTGTAATAAATGAAAATTGTTTTAAGAGCAAATCGTTGTCATGTACTCTGACTTTTGGCATTGAATAATTTTGGTAGTTATCATACTCAACTTAATGTAATTTTCCACATTATACTGCTTTTATTTAGTGTAATATAAACAAGTAATGCATAACAGGTATTTAGCTTTATTATGTTACTATTCCAACTAAATAAAGAATTTGTAAAGGTAGCTCTGATAAATTTTAATTAAAAAGGTATAATAAATTTGCGTTGCAAAATGCAGAGATAAATATTTAAATTATTTACTTACAAGATCTGTAATCAAAAACAGAATCAAATTGTCTAAAATAATTCAAATGAAATTGAATGCAACTCAATGTTTAAATAATGTTAATGTAATGAAAATAAACTAAAACCCTTTTAAAAATCTTTTTATTACATACACGTGTTTCGGTTTTTAACCATCATCAGTGTACATTACCCTCTAAATAAATAAAGAAATAATAAACAATTAGATATACACATGTGGACCTTTTAAAACATATGTTAAAATTTAAATGACACAGTTGTAATTTTCTTATTAGTAATCTGTATTTAATATTTTAATTTTTCAAGAATCGGATTTGTCTTATTTTTTAGATTATTTAAAATGTTTATGAGGATCTTTATTATAATTTAGATAAATATGTAATTCTTCTTTTGTGTTTAATTTTCTCTCCTTTCCTTTCGATATCTAAAGTTTCCATGTTCTTTTCAATATTTGTGTAGTTATGTTCAGTCTCCAATAAGTGTTCAGCAAAATTTGATTTTTTTGTAGACATGTTATTTGTTTTTCAAAGCTTGTTTGTGTTATTTAAACCTTTTATTAAAATTTCTACCAGTTTGCCCAATATATGTTTAAATAATGTTTAAATAATGCTTTAACATTTAATCAATAATAAGAAAACAACTAATAAAAAAATAAATAAAAACTACTTTAATACCATCCTTAATAATTAGCCTAATAATTTATAAATCTTGTGGTTTGACATTTTTATTAATTTTAATGAAACAAATATTTACTCAAACCATATCATAAATTATAAACACTGATTTTCCAAATTCTGTTTTCATGCTGGTAATGTTAATAATTAATTTTATTATTCAGTTTAAAAATTGACAAACTAATTACGATCTATTTTTAAATTCCTATTAAGAGTCAACATTGTATTAAAAGAGGAGCTATGTTTATTGGAAAACAAATTATTGCTGTAGCAGAAAATACACAATTGTACAACAATTTTAAATGTCATTGTTTGAAGCCTTTCAGAGATGGCATATTTGATGTTAGAAGCCCTCACGCAGTAATTTAAAAATAATTGGTTAATTGTGTATTTTATTGTATAGCAATATTATAAAAAGTAACGTCCCTCTTTACGTCTTTAATCTGATGAATCTCGTCCGTCACACTTGTGGGGGGTATTATTAAATTTGTCTGAGCTTAAAACTTAACAAAGCAGGTTGAGTTAAGGGAAGTAAAATGCAGTTTATTATATCAATCGACATGTGTCTATTTGATATACACAAGCAAATTAGATTTTCTCTCCCAAAATGTCTTCTAACTCACTGGATTTGTCATTACATTTTGTAATGCTGGTCATCTTGAAAAGAAAAGTGTAGCCATCTCAATTTTAATGTGCGCATTAACTGAAGCAGAACTTCCTATAATGTAGTAGTTGTCCTACCTTTTAAATATTAAAGTGTGTAAGTTCAACTAAAAACATGAGTAGAGTTTAGAATGAAAAGTTTTAGTGAAGAGTTGTCCTTCCTGAAATACAATTAATTAAAGTCGCCTCTAAAACCATTGAAACTCCTAATTATATAAGGTATAGAAGTAATGAGAGTCGAACCGTCATAGAAATTATGGGTCGATTTATCAGGATTTACTAAAGGCTGTGGTCTCTTTGTTAGGCCTTGGATTGCATTAATTAAAACTTTATGCTGTTTGCCGCCATAAATTCTACCAATTTAATCTGGAAATACCACAATAATGCATGTTTTAAATCCTAGAACACAGGATTATATTCAATTCATATAATCAGAAGAAAGCAAATTATTAGCTGAGCGTCAGTCAAGCCTATCAAGTAATTCTCGGAGTTTGTTTGAACTAATTTACATTTAAATTTTAACGTTTTAAATTTTACACGCACCTTTAGTGAAGTCTGTTACACAACACGTAATCTAGCTTATACCCATGCCTTTGTAATATTTTTGGTTTACAAAGCTATTTGATTCTTCCGGGAGTTACATATGGTACATACGATTAATCAAAATATGTGTAGGATTTAACTTATTAACGTTAGACATATGTCGCACAAAAAAAAGCTAAAATAAGAATATTGAAAATAAATTATTTTTATGATTTTAATCTAGCATAATAAGAACCGTATTAAAACAGGTAACCTTGACTATGGGTCTGTATCTTCAAATTAATTAGTGAATGTATTGAAGCAAGATAAACTTTTCCTTTTCTACTGTGGAAGGAACAGAAGTGCCTTCCACGAACGTTATAATAGTTTCTTAGACTTAAGCGGCCGATGTCATGACTCATATCTAAGATTTCCGGTTCACACGGTGTCAAGATTGCTCTTCATGAGATCAAAATTTTCAAGAAGCAATGTCTCGACGCAGTCTGGTAGGTAACTAGAACTTATTGTGTGGAGTCGCCTGATGAGGAAACCTTTGGCCTCGCACGGAAAAATAAATAAATTGGAAATATTATGTATTCTTTACATTTACTAGAACTACTGTTTGATTTAGAACTACTGTTAGTTATAGTAAATTCATACTCGCTCATTTTCTCAACCTTTTTTACTATCCTCAATATATTACTAGAATTCTATCTACGATTTATAATTAAAATGGTAACATTTTTCTCTGCCATCATATAGACAATACAATCTACGAATTTCACACACTGTATAATGAACGTGACATATGTATAACATTCTAACAAACAACAACAACTGTATTATAGCTTAGGTTAGTATATTTTTAGTTGGTCTCCATATTGGGACACAAGTTCTGTAATGTTTAACATTCTTAGACTTTCGATGCAAACGAGGCCAAATAAAAATAATTGGATAAATCTCTATTGCGACCTACTAATTCTGCAACACCGAACAGTCGGCTGTGTTATAGTGCCGTCACTGGGCATACTGTTCCTCATTGTTTCGCTGTTTATAGGTCTCATTTATTTAGAATATCTCTAAATTAGGATTTTCAGTTTCGATGTGGTTAAAGTGCAATTTCATGTGAATTCGACTGTCCAAACATAACAAACTGACAATCGGGTTTATTGCTAGATACGCTTGTTTGAATGAAATTACATGTACCACTTTTAGAATAGTAATACTATTAATATATATTCGTACGTTTAAACACTTTCAATTTAAGTGAGTTTGTATAAATAAATATTAGTCAACCAATATCCAGTATAGGAAAAAGTAAGGTTACGCCACACCACATGTCGCGTAACAGGCTTCGCTAAGGTGCATGCAAAATGTTATGTCTATAACTGGTTTCTTTAGCAATTCTCTGGATGTCCTGCCGACCGTCAGACAGGCGCACAGTAAATAGATAAAAGTAATTTGCACAGCCATCCAGCAGAAGAAAGGAATAGTGTCAGTCTACTGAGTGTAGGCTTCATAGGGCGATCAGCCAAATTTCAAGGTTGGACAAGCATCACTATTATCATAGAACACATTTTTTGTCTAAGCACTTCATACAAAATTCAAAGTGGACAGATGAAATTATTTCTCGACGTATCTTACCTCATTTTTGTTCAGTAAGTTAAGTTTAATAGCAATGTTGTTCACATAACACAGGTTACTGTAAGCTAGGGAGAGTATTTAACATCCATAAATGTTGTGTAAAATATTCGCAAAACGCTCAGTCAATTTCCCATCGCGTAACAGATACCATAATCGGATTCTGTTTTGACAATATAGAAATGCTTCACGTACAATTTTAAGTCCATAGGTCAATTGGTTTACAAGATATTTTTTAGAGAGACAAATTTACAAACATACTAACACATTTACAGAAAGACAGGATTCGCTGACGCTCAGCCAATAATTTAGATATTGGTTTTTTGAATAAAAACACCCAAAGGATTAATCAATTACGATCTAATAATGCTCATCATATTAAAATAATTTACTCATTTTTAATATTTTGTTACCTTTAATACAATATTAGTATAATAATTGAACTCATTAATGACTTGTATGTTTTATTAGGTAACAATTAATAATTACATGATTATCAACAGGGGTGCTGTAAAAATGTGTATTCTGTCTGTATGTCTCGAGAAAGAATCAATGTTCACTTTTTTTAAAGAACATCAAACCTCGTATATGATATATATATATATATATATATATATACAGGGTGTATATTATGTATGGAAACACCCAAATATATCCTTTAATAATTTAAATATAAATTTGAAACCTCTTACAATCGTGATAGAGATTGGGCATCTACTTTTTGGAACAATGTTTTGTTATGTCACACCAACGGGGGACGTCCTGCCGAGGGTATCGTGAATATTCTTAATGGAAGCCTATACCTTGTGATACATAATTTTAAAGGTAATAGCTTACTGAATTGAATGCCACAAACCGCATCTCAAAGGAATTATTCTATCAGAAAATAGAGCATTTTTAGTATTGAAAATTTACTGATGTTCCACAATGTAATTTTAACATGGTTCTTGCCACAAAATGTGTTACACTAATTTTTTAGCATTTTTTAAAAGTTCAATTAAAATAAAATAAACAATTTATTTTTAAGCTGGTTTCATTAGTACAAATTTACCAGTTTTTATTACAATGAATAAAACTTATGAGTCACTTTCTCTGATTACTTATGAATCTGTACTTGGTGTTTTCCAGTCAGCAGGAAGGTTTAAAGAGACAAAGGTCACTAGCCTATGAGAAACATTATTGTGTTATTAATCATCTGGTCTACAGGTTTCAGTTTTGTTGAGCATGGAGCTTTCACTAGACAGGTCTAAGCTTGGGAATTACAAATGGACAAAGGTCATATCATTCCTGTCGAGTTAATCAGTGTCTCTGAAGCATTGCTGTCAACAAGTTATCTAATTACAGTAGTTCAGTTTTTATTTGGCATTTTAATGGAATTGTCTGAAAGAGAACGAATTACTCTGTTGATGATGCGAGGATATGGCGATCGTCAAAGATCTTATCGGGAAGTTTGTAATTTGTTTAATGACACTTTCCCAGAAAGGAATCCCATAAGTGTTTCAACAATATCAAAAACTATTGAGCGTTTTGAAATGACAGGGAGTGTACGTAATCGGCCAAAGTCGGGTAGGATACAATCTGCAACAGATGAAGAACATGCACTAGATGTTTTGCAAACATTTATTGAAGACCCACATACATCGCTCAGAAAAGCTGCACAGCAACATGATATGCACCCTATGTCTGTGAGTAAGATTTTGAAAATTAATAAATACAAAACCATTTAAAGTTCATTTAGTCCAACAGTTAAGTGAGGATGATTACGACAGAAGAGTTGAGTTTTGTGAACTTGTGATGCGCAAATGTGATGACAATAGAGATTTTCTGACCAACATACTATTTTCTGATGAGGCAACTTTTTTCCTAAATGGCAATGTTAACAGGCACAATTGCCGTTACTGGGCTAGTGAAAAACCCACATTGGATTACTGAGTCCCATTCACAGCAACCACAAAAACTGAACGTATGGTGTGGAATTTTAGGTAACAAAATTGTTGGACCCTTTTTCATCAATGGAAATTTAAATGCCGAACTTTACTACAATATGCTTCAAAATGAAATAATCCCAGCTATTCAAATTGCATCAGGAGAATACTTTGATAATGTATGGTTTCAGCAGGATGGTGCTCCACCCCATTATGGGAGACAGGTAAGAGAGTATTTGGATTTAAGGTTTCCTCATAAATGGATTGGCCGAAGAGGAGAAATCGAATGGCCTCCAAGATCTCCGGATTTGTCACCAATCGATTATTTCCTATGGGGTCATTTAAAATCCAATGTTTATAGAAGAAAGCCTCATAATTTGGAAGACCTAAGAAACAGGATTATAGAGGAGATTGCTTTGATAACTGAAGAAATGTTAGGCAACTCTGTCGAATCATTTTACACAAGATTGGCTCATTGTCAAACCGTAGAAGGAACACAGTTCGAACAATTGCTTTGACACCAAATGCAGGTAAAAACGTTTGTTGTAAGACTTTTCTAACAGCATACATTATTTTTTATTTGTAATAAGAAATCAATAACATAAGTATTTCCATAATTGTACTGTAATAAAAACTGGCAAATTTGTGCTAATAGAACCAGCTTAAAATGAAATTTTTGTTTTATTTAATTGAACATTTAAAAAAATGCTAAAAAATTAGTGTAACACATTTTGTGGCAAGAACCATGTTAAAATTACATTGTTGAACATCAGTAAATTTTCAATACTAAAAATGCTCTATTTTCTGATAGAATAATTCCTTTGAGATGCGGTTTGTGGCATTCAATTCAGTAAGCTATTACCTTTAAAATTATTTATCACAAGGTATAGGCTTCCATTAAGAATATTCACGATACCCTCGGCAGGACGTCCCCCGTTGGTGTGACATAACAAAACATTGTTCCAAAAAGTAGATGCCCAATCTCTATCACGATTGTAAGAGGTTTCAAATTTATATTTAAATTATTAAAGGATATATTTGGGTGTTTCCATACATAATATACACCCTGTATATATATACATATATATATATCAATTTAAACAGTTACAATGATTTTATTGGATGAAAAAGTACCGTAATAGGCTTAAAAAGCATTCCATGAAAATATCATTCTGAGTTTTCAGTAAATGAAAACAGGAGACAATCATATCTGACCTCAGGCAGAGCAGTATCTCTGTACCTCTAATTGGTCGGAGAAACGGATAATATACTGTTTATTCTCCTTTCTTTATGAAGTAATCATCCAGCACTGTCTATTTAACAATAAGTTTGGTATTTATTCGGCCGGGATATTTCCTAAGTATTCTGAACCTTTACCGTTCTTCTAATATGACAGTTTCTGCATATCGTACTGTATTGAACCACTTTACCCATATCATCATTTCGTTCTGTTGATACAATGTATATATCATTTTTGACGACAAGGGATTAAATCATTAATATATTTCAATATCTCGTAATATAAATTTGATACGTAACATTGCATTAAAATCTTTAACACTCAGAATACATATTATTATATTTACAGAGTAATTGAAATAAGTTAAATTCGTCCTTGTCAAATTAACTTCAACTGCATGTAGTTGAAGATGGGATATCTTAAAAAAGATTTTTAATAAACTGTTTATTTCAGAAATAAAAAATAATTAGCAAAAACTAATGGTACTTTTTTGTTTTTTAAAGCTACAGTTATTTAGAACTCTACATTTTAATTATACTAGTAGTAGTAAAACCACTAACTATTGTACTGGTAATATGATTTATACTTGTGGTAAATAACATAGTGGCATATTCTATTAAATGTGTCAGGTCAAAACTTGGTGATAATATAATTATGTATATTGATTGCATTGAGTGATTTTAGGTATTTTATATATTATAATTATGATTAAATTAAAGTAATAAAGAGAATAACTATCTCATTAAAAGTATATATTTAAACTTTTTAGAGTTATAATAATTTTTTAACAGTATATTATTGCACATAAGTTAATATTTAGTTTGTATACTGAACCATACAGAGTAATAATACTCAAAAAGGACATTATTTAACAATAATTTGAATGTGGCAGATAAGGTGGGATTGTGTGGCATTAAAATCCATATTATGGGTTAGGAGTCTGAAAGATGAAATCCAATTTGGACGTTAGAAGCACGTGAAATATTTTTTGTTATATAAGTAGACAGAAGTTGAATGTCAAGTATGAGGGTCGCAATGACAGGTTATCGAAAGTGTTTAAAATATCAAAAAATTACATTTTATTATAATTAAATATTTTGGAGAACTCAAAACCAACACGAATAAATTTAAATCAATTAATTTTGAAATCGTCGTTGGTGAATTACTACTTTTCAATTTGTTGTTCACTAACGTTCATATAAGTAATACTTGTGCGTCACATGTGCGTAAAATATGTACGAAAATATTTATGATTAGATAGTTTTAATAATTTTATATTCATTTATTTTAAATTTTAAACGGTTGACAATCAATCCCTTTGTTAGGGGACAATAGGCTTTTGATTAAATCCAGAAGTAGATGACGTGCTTACGTAATGCAAGGAGGGTGGTGTGGGGGGGCTCACGACTTCCCAAATAATAATGTCCTATCCGGTTTATACTGACCAATTTGTTTTTGTTTGACTAAAGGACATTTTTTAAAACCTAAAAATAGATTTATTATTGAATTTATTATGCAGTTTTACCAAATATTTCTTGCTTTCTCATAATTTTTTTTGGAATTTGAATTTTGTCGGAATTCTATGTTTTGAAAGGTTTTAATTTTATACGCCACGTTAATATTTAATATGTGACCCATACACGCCTGTTTCCTTACGATAGAGTGTGTTAAATGTTGGATGCAGCTTCGTCAAGTATTTGCAGTCTCCAATCAAAGTTTCTTGTGCCAGAGTATTTGCCTCTGGAGGGGAACTTTTATTGGAATAGTTTAACTCAAACATTCCATACGCCAAGTACATATTTTACCTCAGGTACATTAGTGTGTTCATATCCTCTTCTGAGTAGGTAACGTAGTTCTTAAGCTACAGTTTATATATACTATCGTTCTATCAGTTGATTAAAGAAATTAAGTTTATAAAAAAGAACACCAGTAATTTAGTGCTTTATAATAAAATTACTATTAAAAGTAAATATTGTGTATGGTGTAATAGCAATAAATTCAATAAGCTAAGTGTTATTGGCTTGAGTGGCTGGGGAACGAAATAACCTATAGATTTAAATTTGATGAATGCATTTCATGGGATTTGGTTTGAGAGATATTGAATATCTTTACATTGGTCTTAAGAATAACCATGATGGCAATGAAAACATATCAGAATAAGTAAATTGGTAATCTAACTAATTGCAGTCATTTGAGAATTCAACGTGTAGCATATTAAAACATGTAGCTCAACTACCTCAACACATATAGCATTATCATTCGGTGATTTGGTGTGTAGATATGTATTATTTAAACACAGCAATAAAAGGTGACTGAGAGAATAAAAACTAACCCAGCCTGTTGTGTGGCATGACATCTCGAGAAACAATTTATCTGTAGAATTTGTATTTTGTATTAAACTTAATTTCTACATACGCAGGAATGAGTTCGTCGTGCGCACGAGTCCACCATGTAATTTGGCTGAGGGTCATTGAAACCTATTAATCAGTAGACTAACATAACACAAGTTATAGGATACTCTGTGAAACAACTAAAACTAAAACTAAAACTTTTATTCCCAAGAATATTTTCCCCCCAAACATCCGCACCAATATGTCCATTGGGAGAATGAACCGCTTTTACATTATACCTAAAAACATACTTAATAGCAAGAGCTTATACATTGAGTACATAAGTAATAATGTGAGTACCTTAACTTCGCCTGGTAAAACAAGACATCTTTACTTAACTTTACTTAAAAATTTTATTTTTTCACTTCTATTTATATTGTAATATAATTTGAAAATAAAAATATTTGATGTTATGGGTTACGTTGCGAAAGGTTTAATCAAAATATCTCAGGAATAGCTTAAAAATGTTATAAATAAAATTAAAACTTCACAATAGATGCAATGTTATGATGTTTGTTATGTTCTGTTATTAAGCTTAACTGGGCTGTAAAAGCCCATATCTCCTTAAGCACCGACGAAAAACAATACCTGTTATAAACTTTGTACGGTAACCTGCTTTCCTGCAAACCAGAATTCTCAAGTAACAAACGTCTTGTACTAATTAGGGTTGGCTCAAGAAAAATAATCCATTAAAGTATTCAGATTCACTCATGCGTAGTTCCTATTCTATCCCAAAAGATCCCGGAGTATTTTTTTTAAATAAATTGGAAACCTATTTACATGGGACGCTTTAACGAATATCGTATATTATATATATATATTCCTAGTACTATATAAATATACGAATTTTCCAACTAGGCGTAACAATTTCAATAGGTACGTATGTTAGAATATTTTAACGATAAATGATTACAAGGTATTAGGAACTTTTGCAGCACAAGAAAAGTATCTTTATAAATTTTATATGTTTTTTTTTATATAAAACATGTAAGCGTAAACTAGAAGCAAAATTGTTTTTATAGAATAAACTTGTAACTTTTTACATACCTTTAAGAAGACTATTTATATGAAAGGCAAAGCTTTCTTTAACTCACGCAGAAATTCTCCTACTTATCGATATCCCAGAAAGTTGAAATTTGGCACACATAGTCTCTTGACCTAGATATAAAAATTTAACAATTCTGATAAAGATACTATAAAGATTGAAATGCGGTTGTAACATTTAGAAGGAATATACGTTTTATCTTTCCACTGTCTTCGAAATATGAAATTTGATAGAAATATGACTAAAAACTTCAATAAAACAGAATCTTTATTCAGATCAATAGGGATCAGTAGATTTTCAGTAGGTTTTTTTGGGTAGCATAGACGTTTTAAATGGGGATGAAAACTCTCTAGAAAAACTATATTTTACTATATTTTAAGTAGAGAGTTCAACGACCAGAAGTTTTTAATGTATATTTTTTTGCCTAGCTGCACTCTACGATGACATATAATTGATTAGAACCGGAAATGCTTTTTCGCGGTTTATTTTCTCCTGTCTGGGTATCAAGTTGTTATAAGATACGCTTTCAGCTGTCCGAAAAATTTTTGTAACTTATAATAATGAGAAAAGTCTGAAATTACATTATCCTTTCTAAAGATCTATCGTGAATAACAAATTAAAAAAAACGAAAAGAAATTAAGAGGAAGTTCAGGAGACTAGAATATCGTCTGATGGGTATTAAGGAAGTGCATCTGATGTACCTACCTACTATTCAATAAGAAATCGCGCGCAAAGCCGTGGATAGCTACAAGTATATTTATAATTCGTGAAGCTCTCTTCGGCTGAGAACTGCTCCATCATTACTTGTATTTTTAATTTAAGAGGGTTAGTTAGAAAAGAAGATGTTACAGGAATAACTTCCTTTATAGCTGTGAGTATTTTAAAAAATTATATTAAATAAACGTATTTTTACGGCATCATGATTAAAGATAAATTAATGTGTATTCTTCAAACGCCGAAATTAGATAAAAATTGGCAACTATTAACTTTAATTGCGCTGAATAGTTTGGAATTGGCTGAGAATACTACAGAATTAATGATTGAATGGTTATAAGAGCGAATAAAAAAAACTCAATTCAATATGAATGTTTAAAATATAGATTGAAAAAGTTATTATTGCTATGTAATTTACAATGCAGATTAAAAATAAACGCTGTGATAAGTATAGTTCATATCTTTTCTCTACATTCATAAAGGTTTAAGTATTATCAGTGCCTAATATTTATATCTATTGAATAAATATTGAGTAATAAGTTTATGGAAAAAAAATGGTTAATTGTTACAAGGACATAATGAAAAAATAGTTTTTGCCTTAGCACTGTGGTCGTAAACCATGATGCCATAATTTTATAATTAGTTTATAATGTACGGAACAGTAAATATTAGATAAGGTAAACGAGGATATTTTTAATTGTTACCAAAATTTTGGTTCAAACGACGAATTGAAAATCCCGCCTTCATATAAAAAAACTAAAGAATCTACCCAAAAATCAAAAGTTGATTGTATTTTAAATTACTGCCTTAACTAAATTTGAAAATTGTTGTGCGGATATCTTAACGTAAAGTGCACTAACACCGAACTTAAATAGCTTAATAAAGATGGACGAATAAAAAAATATATTAAAATAGAAAAAGGTATTAAAATAAGTTTTATATTAAACATAACACACACCTTGACACAGAGCTTTATGCATCTATCAGTGGTGTGGGATACATGCATAATACCGTAAATGGTATTTCAACAATAAACCATTCATTTTCTTCAATCTTATTTTATTTCTCTCTGCTATTCAATTTTGCAACAATATGTTTGTAACACGATTGGGTTTAGATGAAAGTGGGTTGTAATTCGTATGCAACTATAGGAGAGAAAACACAAAGAGGTCCAGAGTCTAGAATCCTACGTTTTAAGAGACAAAATGATCAAAGTTCCAGAAATAAATTGGTGTTGCCTAATAACTAGGATTCTCTAGTGGCCAGAGATCAATGATTTTAGTTTTTCATGAATGAGACATTCAATTCAATCTTAAACACTACAAAGCGTACTAGCGGTAAAATGTAAGCATTGTACCCAAATACTCACATGCTCTTCTTTGGTATTGGTACTTTCATAAACATCCAAACTTAAATTTTCTCTCTGTGAAAAAATTTGTAGCTTTATGGACAAATATATGATATGGAAGCATTAACCCTATAAGGGCTCTAAACGACAAAAACAATTTCAGAGAGTATTGTTTTAGTGCATGGGAAGGCTTTAGCCGGGCTGAGATTCTACGTAATCCGGGTCCTTTTGGGGAGGTCTCACGTTCAAGGCGCGAAATACCCGTACGCTAGGGGCAGGAAACAACAGAATATTAAATTATAAAATACTGCGTCAAAATATTATGAAAAAACGTTAAAATTTTTATTCATACAAGCAATAATACCATGTTGCTTAAATGTGTAATTGAATAAATAAAATACAAGTTTTAATATAGTGTCTCAACTATAAAACACTAACATGTTGGCTTATTCTGGTGTCGCATTTAAAAAGGATATAAAATATTTTATATACGTATTTACGAACCTTGTATAAAAACAGTATGTTAGACGAAGGAAGTTATATGATTTAAACTATTTGTAGAAGCATGGTATCCTCTATAGTAGCAGTCTGAAATTGTAATTTAAACAAACAACAAATAATATAAAGTTTATTTTATAACTATCATCGCTTGCTTTGTTTTTAATATACGTGATATTAGCAGATTGTATTAAAAAAATGCAATATGGAGAATACAAATGATGGATTAATTGCAACAGATCGTCATATATGAATTAAACTACTTACACACTGCCGATATGACGTGCGACTTCATAAACTTGGTGAAATATTGCAGGAATATACCTTAGATGGGAGGCGACTGCGAGTATTATCGACATTGAGAGGCTAATTACCACCAAATGATATACGGGGCCGCTTTTCTACGGGCGTCTGATTGTAATTGATCGGTTCCCACTTCCTGGAGAATCACCTTGAGGTAATGGCAGAATCGAGCATTCATTTCCACTAACCACTTTATTCGTCAAGTAAAGCATTTTACTTATTGACGTTTAAATTAACAACAATTATTTTTTTAAAGACCACTTAAAAAAAAACCTTAATACATTTATGCTCTTAAAAACATACATAGAGTATGTGTAGTACTGTACAGTTCACTAAGCGTACGTACTGAAAAAATGTTTCCAATATGCGTGGAGAGAATTTGATAATTTATTACAAAATAACTTATACTATTAATATTAATAAGACGTCTTTCTTTAACAAAAATAATCAAATATATTCTGAGAGATTATAATATATCATAAAGTTCTTTAAAAATGTTATCTAATTTATTAAGGACCATCCAGATGCTTTTCTAAGATCATGTCATTGTCTAACTACTTGTGGGATAGGTCTTGATAGAAATATTGCAAAAACCCTGAACAAATACTTGACATGAACAGGCATATCATTTTCTACAAAAACAGTCTATGTAATATTGATGAGTCCAGGTCATCCCCTTTCTTGAAATATTTGTATTTTTAATGTTCTTCGTTCGAATATCCAAACAGTATGACAACAAAGTCCGGTAAAAATTTAACTACGAGGTTGTGGTCTGCCCTAACCCAAAAGCTTGATTACCGTGGTTGCTCTGGTCAGCGTTGATCAACTTAACCTAA